>NW_019102476.1:286560-368858 GCF_001856785.1 Myzus persicae | reverse complement strand
TGCTTGATTAGCAATATAATAATAATGGTATAATATAAATATGCTTGATTAGCAATATAATTACAATAATATAATATAAATGTGCTTGATTAGCAATATACATAAAGCCCGTCGGCTCTTTAACTAAATATAAATGGTCGACCAAATACTCACAACAAATAGGTGTTTAACTCAGGCGGCGGATTTCATCCCACGCGACCGTGCCGGGTACGTAATTATAACAATGAATAAATAACAGGTCACAAATTACAACAGTACAGCCCGCACACGTGCGACCACCTGAATCGTAACCAATCGACAATGAATTCACCATCGGCAGCGGCGTGCAAAAACAAATACAAATACACACAACAAGACTAAGGTCCACAAAACTGCCAACACCTTGTGACCACCCTGTTGGAAAATATTATATTAAAAACCAATTTATTGCTAAGGTCCGAACGATATTTACCCAAAAACAAAAAAAACCAATCCAAACGAATGAGCACGAGGTTTTATATATGAAGATGACAAAACAATGAACTCAGCGTTAACGCTTGAAAGTGACAATGAAAAAAGCGAACTGGTGCCGGTGCGTCCGGCCTTTTATAAACGCTGCGGTGCAGTGTCGGCGAAGCATGGATATAATATAAATAATTAAGAACTTAAGCTTAACAACACTGGTCACAGCGAAGACTTTTACAATTGCGAAAAAGCACTTAATAAAAAGTACATAGATACAAAAACAAATATAGAAAAATATAATAATATGATATAATGAACGAGCGAGAAACACCGGAGTATCGGACTGATATGATAACACGGAATAAGTGGTTTTCAATCAGCTGTTGTCAACCAAGCCACGGTAACGCACGATGCGAACGCCACCACTCAACACAAAATGAGATAATAATAATATATATAGTGGTACAACTGATTAGGCCGCGCCGGCGGGAAATAATAATTTAAAAGTTGTTTGCGGTGCAAACATATACCCCCCCTTTGAAAGGATCGGCCTTTCAAATTGATATTTCCAGTGTCAATAATAATGTGATTGCGACATGAGTACAAATGAACATAATATGGTTAACAATGAACATCAACAATATTTCTGATATGAATATGAATAATATAAAAGTAACAAAAAATAAATAAACAAAATATTTTACAAATTTGAAATATAGCCAATAGGCTTTACACTTTAAAAGGTTCGACGTCTTCGTCAGCTGATGTGGGTAGTAGAGCCAGTTTCACCACTGGACGTTTGAGTTCCACACCAGAGGAATTAAGCACGGTAACAGCTCTAACAATTTGGTCTAGTCCAGGATGCACCTTTACTACACGTACCAAATTCCAGTGAATTGGAGGTAGCAAATCATCCTTTAAGATTGCTAGATCTCCAACTTGGAAGTTCTTGGTTGGTTTGGTCCATTTTCCTCGTTTTTGGATTTGCGGCAAATATTCAGTAGACCAACGCTTCCAAAAATGTTGCATTTGAGCCTGCATTAGTTTAAAACGTTTCAATCTGTTGTGAGGGACTGTTGACAGATCCAACTCAGGTGGAAGCATCAAAGGTCCTCCAACAAGGAAATGGCCCGGAGTAAGGGCAGTGAAATCTGATGGTGAAGTGGATAATGGTGTCAACGGGCGGGAATTTAAGACAGCCTCAATTTGACACAGGAGGGTTGTAGTCTCATCGTACGTCATGCTGACTCCTTTGGAAATGCAGTACAAATGCTTTTTTGCAGACTTCACAGCTGATTCCCAAAGTCCGCCAAAGTGAGGGGAGGAAGGCGGAATGAACTGCCAAGTAATACTTCGAGCGGAGAGGAATTCGTGAGTTTTGTTATTACGGTTAAATTCACGAAACTTACTTAACAACTCACGATTCGCACCCACAAAATTTGTCCCATTATCACTGAACAACCGTGCGCACTGGCCACGCCTAGACATAAATCTGGTCAATGTCGCAAGGAAGTCCTCTGAAGACAGTGAAGAAACGAGCTCCAAGTGTACAGCCCGGGTCACTAGACATACAAAAACACAAACATATCCTTTGGTAGGTGCTATTCTACGTAAACCACTCCGTATGGTAAATGGACCACAATAATCCACCCCAACCCGAGAGAATGGTCTTTCGACTGTAACGCGTTCTCGTGGGAGAGGTGCCATGAATGGTGGAATGAACTTTGGTCGTGAACGGAAACACTGAATGCAGTTGGATACTGTGTGCTTTGCGATTATTCTGCCTCGGATGGGCCAATATTCGTTATTAATATGGGCTAGCAACGCTTGAGGTCCTACGTGCAATAGTCTGCGGTGTTCATATTCGAAAATCAATTTTGTGATTGTACCCTTTGAAGGAAGGACTATTGGGTACTTTTTGGAATCAGCAATGGGGGCATTGGCAAGGCGACCACCTACCCGAATTAAGCCAAATTTGTCAAGAAATGGATTCAGCTGCTTCAGACAGCTTCGATGCAGAACTAATTTATTGGCCGTGAGTGCAGCTATCTCATCAGGAAAATTATCTGACTGAGCTTTTGAGAGCCAAAAATATCTTGATGACTGTATCTCATGAACTGAAATAAATCCAACCATTCTTTCGTTTGCCGGTTGATTCTTTTTCTTGGAATTGAACTTGCAATTGAAAATGAACCTTTTTACTAACGCTGTTATGCGCAATAGCTTCATCCAATTAGAATATGACTCTGAGATCCAACTTGTTACAGGCGGAATTGTGGTTAGTACTAGTTTAACTGGTCTGAGTTCGGGAAGCTCACTGATTAGACTTGGAGTAATAGGCCATGATGTACTTTCTTGACTTAACCATTCAGGTCCATGCCACCATAGTTTTGAGTGTGAAATTGAGCTAGCGTCTACACCTCTTGTGATGAGATCAGCAGGGTTATCTGAAGTGGGTACATAAAACCATTGGTGGGGCTTAGTTAAATCATGAATACGAGCCAAACGGTTTGAAACATACACTTGGAAAAGACTGTTACTGCATATCCATGAAATGACAATAGTAGAATCCGACCAAAGATATATATTTGAAGGCGATACAGTTATATTTAACAAATTCAATTCCACTAATACATCAGATAAAGACTCAGCCAGTAGTAATGCTCCAGATAGCTCCAGCCTCGGGATTGTTGATGCTTGAATAGGCGCCACTCTGGATTTAGAGGTGAATAAGCTGATATTGACATTACCTGTAGTAGAGATAGACTTAATATAAATGCAACAACCAAATGCCTCTTGGGAGGCATCGCAAAATCCATGAATTTCTAATCGGGTATGTTCAACTGGTACTGCCCTTCTGGGTATTTTCAATTGTTTCAGAGACTGTAACCCAACATAAAATTTTGCCCATCTAGCTTGCAAATCTTTGGATAGAATGTCATCCCAGCCTAATTTAAAAGTCCATAGCTGCTGTAAAAATATTTTGCCTACTATAAGCACTGGAGTGATTAGGCCAATAGGATCATAAATACTATTTATGTCAGATAATAGACTTCGTTTGGTCATGAATGCTGGTGGAGACCAATCTTTCACAGAAAAATGAAACGTGTCAGTGATTGGTTGCCATAATAAACCGAGTGCACTAATCGTGTCTTGCTCATTCAGATTGACCATGAAATTGGGTTCATCTGCTGCATCAGGTAAACGATTCATAAGTGATTGCGAGCTAGAACACCATTTTCGCAAAGGAAATCCCACATCGTTTAGGGCTAGCTGAATCTGGTTATGTATTTCAAAACACTCCTCTTCCGTTTTGCCACCACTTAGGAGGTCATCGACATAAAAATCTTGGGAGATGATGCGCTTCATTAAACTGTTGTTGGTGTCCAACGAAACCTGATGAAGGCATCGAGTTGCTAAATAAGATGCTGATTTAGTACCATATGTAACGGTGGTCAATTTATATTCCTGCAATGATTCTTCAGGACTGGAAAGATAAATTATTCTTTGCAAATTGCAATCCTCAGGAGATACTAGAATTTGCCGGTACATTTTTGCTACGTCGGCTGTTATGGCTATATTATGAATTCGGAATCGCCAAAGAATTTTTACTAAGTCAGGCTGTACCTTGGGTCCTTTGATAAGAATGTCATTCAATGACAGACCAGATGAGGCAGTGGCAGAACCGTCAAACACTACACGAACCTTGGTCGTAGAACTGTCCGACTTAAAAACAGCGTGATGTGGCAGGTAATATGTTGGTCCTTTAAAGTCTAGGTCAGCCAATACCATGTGACCCAAGTCCATGTATTCATTCATGAAAGCCGTGTAACTTTCAGCTAATGCTGAGTCTTTTATCAACCGCTTCTCCAGGTTTAGGAATCTTCTTGTTGCCATCGCTCGGGAATCACCAAGGCAGGAGGGGTCCTGATTCAATGGCAGTTTCACTATAAATCTTCCCATGGCATTTTGAGTATATGTAGACATGAATATGGTTTCTGCTTTGATTTCTTCACTCCTTTTATTAACAGTATTGGAAGTGTACAATGAAAGGGCAGAATCACTATGAACGGTGAGTGATGAAATATTATTACATGAAAGAATGGGGAGCTTTCCCGCAACTATCCAACCAAAATCTGTTTGATACAGCGCCGAGTGCTTGGACAATGGCCATCTACCAGATCCAAGAATGCTAAAAAATATATCAGCACCTAATAGGACCTCTATAGGGCCCGGAATGTCAAATTGAGGGTCAGCTAAATGTGCCTTTAGGTGATCAGGAATACCTAAGAAACTTCGGTTCACTTAAGTTGATGGCAATGAAGGCACAATGATTGGTAGTGCATGCAGAGTGACATTAAAATTATGAGTACCATGGCAAGAAGATATAATAGTTTGAGAATGGTACTGTGCTGATGAAGACATGGAGCTCACACCAATGATGTTGAAATCATTTTTGAATAGGTTTAATCTTAGCCTATTAGCAAACCTTTGATCAATAAAATTTAATTGAGATCCGGAATCCAACACTGCGCGGCATTTGTATTGTTGACCATACTGATTGCGTATGTAAATGACCGCTGTGGCTAACATTACCACATCTGCTGGGCTTGGCTGAGTAACTTGAGCAACAGGATTAGTAAATAATACAGTATGAGTGGTTTGATCAGTGTGTTGTTCATTATCAGCTGGCTTGGAATCTGCAATGACAACACTATCATCATGTATTTTGGAATTATGGCGTAGTCCACATTTTGGACAGCTAGGAAAGTAACAAGATTCAACTTTGTGACCGGCATTTAAACAATTGTAGCAGAGCATAAGGCTTGTGATTGTTTTTCGTCTTTCTGGGATGGTCATTTTGTTGAACTGGTCGCATGAATATAGCTTGTGAGTTGCAGAACAAAGTGGACATTTTGATCCTTTAGACCGTGTAAAGAATGCCTTGTTATTATGCGCAGCAGGTTTTGCCTTTGCTGGTTTGTCAATTGCGTTTGAGATGATACCCGCTTCATATGCAGCAACCCGTTTGGAAAGAAATGATTCAATACTTGCATACGTTGGAAGTTCTTTAGTGTCCTGTCTGAGTTGCCATTCACCGGCAGTTGTTGCATCTAGTTGTCCACATATAAGAGTTACCAACCATGCATCCCATGACTGCACTGGCTGCCCCAAAGCCTTAAGTGCACGGACATGAGATGACACATGGTGATGCAATACTCTGAGATCTGCAGCTGAAGCAGTGTTGGCTTTAGGAGAATGAAGTAAGGCGCGAATATGTGATTGTATGGTAAGACCTTTATTTTCATACTGGCGTACTAACTCATCATAGGCTACTTGGTAGTTTTCCGCAGTGATTGAAAAGTTTTTGATTATATCCGCGGCTGGACCTGACACACTAGTCTTTAAATAATTCAAGCGCTGAACATCGTTTAATGCCGTGTTGTTGTGGAAGAGCGCATTGAATGTGTCAAAGAACGAAGACCAATCCTCAAGATTCCCCTTGAACATTGGAGGTTGAATTGTGGGTAACCTCAATGCTTCTCCAGTGGATGAATGTGAAACATTGGAAGAGTCTGTCGGGCTGTGTTTGGCAATCAGATCTTCCATATCAGCTCTAAGAGTATTATGATCATCCTCAAATTGAAGATGTAATGATTCTTCTTCTTGACCAAGGTTTAACTCGACAATTGCTGTTTGAACTTCATCAAAGGACATACCATAATCTATAAGCTTAGTCAGCCTAGTCTGCACTTGACGTATGGATTTTGTTTTGGGATCAAAATCTCTGATGTAATTACGGATGACTTCCACGGATGCTTTAATTGTAGTTCGTTTTTTTATGAGCTTACGCAACTCCTCTGGTGTGTCTTTGGTCATGTTGATAGGCAGAATTTGATGAACAATAAAAAATATAAATACAACCAAATGAAAGCAATGTTACCAGTTATGATATCATGCTACTGAGCAAAGAAAATACAAATGAAACAGAGTAACTTTCGATATTAGTTTAGATCACGTCGAGGTCACCAAATGTTGTCGCGTATGGCGCTTGACAAACGATATGCCAGGTACACCCCACGACTATGAAATGAAAAACCGTCCCTTGGTTTCTTTTATAAGTTACTATAGATTTATTTTGTATTTGTAAATATTCAAAAAGGTATTTTCTTTGGTAACAATGATATCATTTGTACAAAAATGCTTGATTAGCAGTATATAATGACAATAATATAATATAAATGTGCTTGATTAGCAATATAATTACAATGATATAATATAAATATGCTTGATTAGCAATATAATAATAATGGTATAATATAAATATGCTTGATTAGCAATATAATTACAATAATATAATATAAATGTGCTTGATTAGCAATATAATAATAATGGTATAATATAAATATGCTTGATTAGCAATATAATTACAATAATATAATATAAATGTGCTTGATTAGCAATATAATAATAATGGTATAATATAAATATGCTTGATTAGCAATATAATTACAATAATATAATATAAATGTGCTTGATTAGCAATATAATAATAATGGTATAATATAAATATGCTTGATTAGCAATATAATTACAATAATATAATATAAATGTGCTTGATTAGCAATATAATAATAATGGTATAATATAAATATGCTTGATTAGCAATATAATTACAATAATATAATATAAATGTGCTTGATTAGCAATATAATAATAATGGTATAATATAAATATGCTTGATTAGCAATATAATTACAATAATATAATATAAATGTGCTTGATTAGCAATATAATAATAATGGTATAATATAAATATGCTTGATTAGCAATATAATTACAATAATATAATATAAATGTGCTTGATTAGCAATATAATAATAATGGTATAATATAAATATGCTTGATTAGCAATATAATTACAATAATATAATATAAATGTGCTTGATTAGCAATATAATAATAATGGTATAATATAAATATGCTTGATTAGCAATATAATTACAATAATATAATATAAATGTGCTTGATTAGCAATATAATAATAATGGTATAATATAAATATGCTTGATTAGCAATATAATTACAATAATATAATATAAATGTGCTTGATTAGCAATATAATAATAATGGTATAATATAAATATGCTTGATTAGCAATATAATTACAATAATATAATATAAATGTGCTTGATTAGCAATATAATAATAATGGTATAATATAAATATGCTTGATTAGCAATATAATTACAATAATATAATATAAATGTGCTTGATTAGCAATATAATAATAATGGTATAATATAAATATGCTTGATTAGCAATATAATTACAATAATATAATATAAATGTGCTTGATTAGCAATATAATAATAATGGTATAATATAAATATGCTTGATTAGCAATATAATTACAATAATATAATATAAATGTGCTTGATTAGCAATATAATAATAATGGTATAATATAAATATGCTTGATTAGCAATATAATTACAATAATATAATATAAATGTGCTTGATTAGCAATATAATAATAATGGTATAATATAAATATGCTTGATTAGCAATATAATTACAATAATATAATATAAATGTGCTTGATTAGCAATATAATAATAATGGTATAATATAAATATGCTTGATTAGCAATATAATTACAATAATATAATATAAATGTGCTTGATTAGCAATATAATAATAATGGTATAATATAAATATGCTTGATTAGCAATATAATTACAATAATATAATATAAATGTGCTTGATTAGCAATATAATAATAATGGTATAATATAAATATGCTTGATTAGCAATATAATTACAATAATATAATATAAATGTGCTTGATTAGCAATATAATAATAATGGTATAATATAAATATGCTTGATTAGCAATATAATTACAATAATATAATATAAATGTGCTTGATTAGCAATATAATAATAATGGTATAATATAAATATGCTTGATTAGCAATATAATTACAATAATATAATATAAATGTGCTTGATTAGCAATATAATAATAATGGTATAATATAAATATGCTTGATTAGCAATATAATTACAATAATATAATATAAATGTGCTTGATTAGCAATATAATAATAATGGTATAATATAAATATGCTTGATTAGCAATATAATTACAATAATATAATATAAATGTGCTTGATTAGCAATATAATAATAATGGTATAATATAAATATGCTTGATTAGCAATATAATTACAATAATATAATATAAATGTGCTTGATTAGCAATATAATAATAATGGTATAATATAAATATGCTTGATTAGCAATATAATTACAATAATATAATATAAATGTGCTTGATTAGCAATATAATAATAATGGTATAATATAAATATGCTTGATTAGCAATATAATTACAATAATATAATATAAATGTGCTTGATTAGCAATATAATAATAATGGTATAATATAAATATGCTTGATTAGCAATATAATTACAATAATATAATATAAATGTGCTTGATTAGCAATATAATAATAATGGTATAATATAAATATGCTTGATTAGCAATATAATTACAATAATATAATATAAATGTGCTTGATTAGCAATATAATAATAATGGTATAATATAAATATGCTTGATTAGCAATATAATTACAATAATATAATATAAATGTGCTTGATTAGCAATATAATAATAATGGTATAATATAAATATGCTTGATTAGCAATATAATTACAATAATATAATATAAATGTGCTTGATTAGCAATATAATAATAATGGTATAATATAAATATGCTTGATTAGCAATATAATTACAATAATATAATATAAATGTGCTTGATTAGCAATATAATAATAATGGTATAATATAAATATGCTTGATTAGCAATATAATTACAATAATATAATATAAATGTGCTTGATTAGCAATATAATAATAATGGTATAATATAAATATGCTTGATTAGCAATATAATTACAATAATATAATATAAATGTGCTTGATTAGCAATATAATAATAATGGTATAATATAAATATGCTTGATTAGCAATATAATTACAATAATATAATATAAATGTGCTTGATTAGCAATATAATAATAATGGTATAANAATATCTATAATATTATATTACTTATCTAAAAATAATTTTTATGTAGGTAATAATAATCAGAATAGCAATGAAATGACTTACATTTTGCTATGATATTCTTCAAAACAGAGTTCCAAACATAATCCCGGTTGATCTTCACACTTATTGCAATAATAAATGGTTTCTACTCTTTTTCCCTTTGTGGCGCAAATTCGACATCTTTTACGAATATACCGTCTTTTATGATTTTTGTCCACTTTGATAGGAAAATGTTTTTGTGGTAATCGTGAATATGGTGGTTGTATTGGGTATCATAATAGCTTATTTTTTTGACGTTTTTACAATACAGCAAATAAGAATTTAGTAACGTTATTTGCAAAAAATGAAACCCTATTTTTTTATACCACCTCAACGTTTTTCTTTCGCAAGGGTAATATGACAACATTTGGTCTTGCCGATCAATGCCGGACATAAACTTGTTGTACTCCGATATCGGCAAGGGCTTCAATTTGGATTTACCATATTTATTATGTACTTCTATCATTTCATTTTTGAACTCGGAACTTATAGCAAGGACTTCTCTTTTGTCTTTCCATTTGACTATACACACACCATATTTAGTATATTTACAAACGGATTCTCCAGTTTTAAGTTTTTTTGAAATGATTTCTTTCGGATTATTTTTTCGGTTGTTTCGTAGTGTCCCTGTGCAGTATGTCTTACGTTGTAGTAATGAGTGTGCTAAATTACTGCTGTTGTAATAGTTGTCCATAAAGAGTGAGTGACCTTTATCCAAATAATTTTCCATCAGTTTATAAACAACATACTCTGTATGAGTTTTTTCAGGTGTACTATCAGTACCTTGCCCAGAATAAATAAGAATATTTAATACAAGTCCGTTAGGTTCAGTCAACATATAAAGTTTTATACCATATTTGTGGCGTTTATTTTTTATATATTGGCGGAAAACTAATCGGCCACGCCAAAGGACCATTGACTCGTCCAAGGATAATTGTTTAGACGGTTTATATACTTCGAGCATACGGTTATTGAAATACTCTAAAACTGGGTCGATTTTATATAATCGACTAGGTTTGGGATCATCAGGGTCAGGGTTGCGACTAAAATGTAATGCACGCGTTATCAGCATGTACCTGTTTCTACTCATAAAGTCACGAAAGCAATTTAAATTAAAAAGCTTATCGGTTTTCCAATAATCAGACATCCGTGGCATTTTTATTGTGCCTGTATGAAAAACTAATCCAAAAAAAGTTTTCAATTCATTTTTGGTAAGTTCGATCCATTTTGAAATTCGAGATTTATTACTGGACCTAGTCAAGAATAACTCAGCTGCATAATTATTTGTTTCCTCAAGGACGAAGTCATAAAAATCATCGGTCAATAGTAAGTCAAAAAAATCAATTGGTTTGTCACCATTAGGCTTTATTTTTAATCCGGTATTTTCGTCAAAAACAATAAGGTCCAAATCTGGGGAATGATCTAACCAAATATTATTATGTGTTTGTGAATTTGTCAGATTCTTATTTTTTTTCGATGAATTGTAGTTAATAATAGTTAATTATAGTTTATAAGTGGAGAAAGTTCATTTTGCATTGACATTTTATCGATATTATCTAAACGCAAAGGACTTACTTCTCTGATGAAACTGTCATTTTCAATTTCGGTCTCATTTTGCAAAACCTTTTCATTTACACAATAATCTGAATCGTCGTCCGCCGAATCACCTTCACCTAGATCTGTATCTGAGTCATAAGAAAACTGTTCATCAGACGATAATGGTTCTTCAAACATTGCAGAAATATCATGATCGGATAAACGTATTTTTTTAGTAACCGGTGATTTTGAACGATCATGGGACGTACCAGGTGTACAAAGAGAAGAATCCATTTTTTTGTAATTTGAATAATAAAATTTGTTCTTACATAAATAAAATAACAATAAAATGTATACGATTTATAACTAGCGATTCAAAATTATGAATAATAATACAGGTATATGGTATGCATGTAAATAAACATATATTATATACGTCGATGTACCGATACCATACAATATTGATTAGTGAAAACTTCAGCGTGTTGAACGTGACTAATAGACGTGTTCAACTATTTTATAGTTGAAGTACCTAATGAATACTATAATAATAACATAATAATAGTATGCAGCTAGCAGGTAAATGAAATAATAATGAATGATGTAAAATCCTAGAATTATTTTCGTTTAAAAATTATAATATATATATATATTTATATGGATATTATAAGAAAAATAAAACAAGTTTGGAAATACGAATATTATATATAATAAAAATAACAACACAGCTGTGTATCACAAAAACAATAAATATATGTATAATTGTCGTGGTCGTCATCCACAAATTCCTGCGAAAAATAAACATTACTTTTATAAAAATAAACGAAAATTTAATTAGAATACAGTCTATACCAGAGGTTCCCAAACTGTGGGTCGCGACCCAAAAGTGGGTCGCGATTATACTTTTGGTGGGTCGCGCTATTTTTTTAAATAATACAAAAATATAATCATCTATTACTTTTCGTTGATGTTCAAAGTTCAAATTCAGTTTTATCGTCAATCCTTATCTGTGAGTGTGACAATTACGAGTTTACCAGCGGCCGTGTTAAATCGACACAATCAGATTAATAAAGAATAGTTATTGTAAATATAACGATTTACCTATCTGAAACAAATTAGTAGATATGTGAATGTCGCTTGACGTTCAAAACTTTTGATTATTTTCAGTAACACGCGGCACATCGAATACGATACACGTACGCAGTTTTATATTAAATAGTACTTTTTGTTTTAAATAAATTCATTTTTTGTACTATGGACAATTGGTTAAACAAAAAGTCAATGAGTCAAAGTCAAGAAAAAATGGAGACAATATCTGTGTCAACAGTCAAAAAAAGAAAATTAAATTACGATGAGCCTTCAACAAGTTCTTCGGAATTAAAACAAAAAAAAAACTTGCAGAAAATATTGTCCGGAATATTTGCAAATTGGATTTACGTGGAACGGAGACGAAGAAAATCCACGACCACAATGTGTTATTTGTGGATGTATACTTGCAAATGAGAGTATGCGACCAAACAAATTACATCGACATATCGATACGAACCATCCAGAAATGAAAGGTAAACCACTCGATTTTTATAAAAAAAAACTAGAATCTCTAAAAACATCCAAAAATAATATTTTTAATTTTACTGCAACTAACCAAAAAGCTACGTACGCTTCATATAAAATATGTTTACGAATTGCTCAAACTGGTAAGCCTCACACAATTGGTGAGTCTTTAATTTTACCAGCAATCAAAGACGCAGTCGGAATCTTGTTTGATCAAAAATGTTTAAAAGAAGTTTAAAAGTTATCGCTTTCAAATAATACAGTGTCGCGTAGAATCGATGAAATTTCTGAATGGGTAGAAAATAAACTGATTGAAAGAGTTAAATTGAGTAGATGGTTTTCATTACAGCTAGACGAGTCCACAGATATCCAAGGCTTATCTCAGATGATTGTTTTCGTACGTTACATATGGATGAATGAATCTCACGAGGATTTTTTGTGCTGTGAACCGATTATTCGAGGTACAAGTGATGAAATTTTTAATACTCTTAATACCTATATAACAGCGAAAGGAATTGAATGGACGAAATGTGTCGGGTTATGTACGGACGGCGCCCGAGCATTGTGTGGTAAGAACAGTAGTGTTATTACTAAAATTCGTGAAATTAACCCTAATGTGCATGGATGCACTGCAATATCCATAGGGAGGCATTAGTATCAAAATCTTTGTCAGATGATTTTAGAAGTGTATTAAACACGTCTGTAAAAATAGTAAATTTTATTAAGGCAAGGCCGTTACAGTCCCGTTTATTTGAGAAGCTTTGCGAAGAAATGGGCAGTATTCACAAATCACTTCTCCTTCACACTGAGGTACGTTGGCTATCGAGGGGGAAAGTTCTTACAAGACTTGTCGAACTTCGCGAAGAAGTCACTTATTATTTGTACGAAAAAAATGATTACGTAAAATTCTTACGTGATGTGAAGTTTATTTTAAAGCTTACATACTTAGCAGATATATTTTCTAAATTAAATGAACTTAATTTATATTTGCAAGGTATAGGCGGAGATATATTTTCAGTTCACGACAAAATTCGAGCATTTATGAAAAAACTTTTGTTGTGGAAAAATAATATTGAAAACAAAATGTTTGACTGTTTTGAATCATTTTCTAATTTCATAATTGAAAATCAAATAGAAGTTGATGATAGCATTATTACATCTATTTCTGATCATTTACAAACACTAAAAGATAATTTTGATTCATATTTTCTGAGTGAAATGGAGAACTATCAACAAATGAAATGGATTTCAAATCCTTTTCAAGAACATGACATGACAAGTGGGTTATCAATAAGAGCTAAAGAAGAATTAATCGAACTATTTGAAGATAGTGTGTTTAAAATGTATTTCAATCGAAAAAAATTAATAAGTTTCTGGTTATCAGTTCAAGAAAATTATCCAACTGTTTCCAATGAAGCTGTAAAGATGCTACTCCCATTCATTTCATCATATAATTGTGAGGTTGGTTTTTCGGCAATGGTTGCTATTAAAACCAAATTACGGAGCAAATTGAAACTTTCAAACTCACTGCGTCTCAAGCTAACCAATGCTGAAGTGGATATCGATGATGTGATGAAAAAAAATAGTTAACAATTACATCCTTCACATTAAAATTATATACTTATTAAATTTTACTAATATATTATACTTATTATACTTTTTTTTCGTAATTACATAAAATTTTATAAAATAGTTTAATTTTCTGTTGTATGGTAAAAAAAAAAAAAAGGTCATTCATTGATATTGTGGGTCGCCATATTTTAAAAAATTTTCAAAATGGNAAAAAACCGAAAGTAATAACTAATAACTAATAAGAAATAATAATTATTGTTCACCCGTTCTTCTCGTCGTATAAGCTTATATATTAGCGGTTCTCGCAATGATGTTAAACGTTATACAATATACATTTACGATCTTCTTTTCTCGTGTGCGAGATCCAAATTGTAAGTACTGTAAGTCCTGCAGACAATATTATTATCATGCGTAAAATCACCCCACGGATTTAGTATACCGTCTCCCATGTTTAATAGTATGAGGATGCACGGACGGACGAATAATACTATTAGCGTTTAAACAATATTATACTATATTATAGTCGATCTACAATCAGACAATGTATCATTGTATACCATGTATCTAACCTCGCATAATTTGAAAATTGCCGTGGTGGATTACAGGGTGATCTTAGTGGGTAATCTTATAGTACAATTTTAGAACCAAAAAATATGTTACATAATCATACCTAATGTATAACTTTGTATGAGACAAAAATCTGAGAACATTTGAGAAAATATTGTGTTTTTTTGAGAACGACTGCTTTGAAGTTTAACGGATGGTCTCGTTTGGCTCTGATGTAGGATTTATATGGATAGACTATAGAAATAAGAAATTACATTATTATTATTATTATCTATTATCTAGATATAAAAAAAATTAATTGATTCGACTCGCGTTTTTGATTCTTAATTAATGTTCGAAACTAAATGTTTACACAGTATTTACTCAATTAAATATAATACTAAACAAAGATATATTATTATCTATTTAATTGTAGTAAAAGTGTTAATAGTAGAAATTAGAAAATATGCTGCTCTGGTATTTTTTTTTATTGGACAATATATATTATGTACTTATCTATAATTAGTATAGTTTCCAATACTGACTCTGTGCATATATATGTTTATTGTTTATAATTAAACCATTTCTCTATTTTATATTCATAGACGAAGGTACAGTTTCCCACATCTCACGTTAAAGTTTAGGATCATTATTGTAAGCCTTACAGCAATTTTCTCTATTACAAAATCCATTTTCTGTCATAAGTGTCATTCTGTCATTTCCATGACGTATCACTTACCAACTAAAAAACGAAGAAAACCATATCGTTTTGATTGCGTTATTTTATAAATTTTTTTCAACAAAGATTTGAATAGGTATATACTTACATATTCTGGACTTTTTGTCTATTATGTTCGTGTAATATTGGTTAGTCAGAATATTGTTGCTAGTTTTCTGTCTTATTTATACATATTTAGATCATAGTATAATATTGTATCTTACTGTTGTTACTTTCTTAGTATGTTTTGGGAATTAGGATTTTAGAAACATGAGTATACGATACGACTAGGTCCTCGAAATTAAAAAAAAACCACGGTGACAATACAAAATTTTGTATCCATCACATGTATAATAATATATAATACACTTAATATACATAATATATATGATACAGTTTATAATGTATACACTACAGGATAACAACACATGGACAGACTGCTACTGCAGAAATATTACACTACTAACGATCGAATTGCATGATACTCATCAACACGTCATTCTGAATTGATCATCCCTCGAGTGAATATTTTAAGAAAAACCTAAATCTTTTATTTTTATTTTGTTTCGTTGAGTTATAACGTCACTCAAAATGTAGACAGGAAAAAATAATAAACACTGCTAGTAACTAATATTCGGTTTTTAATGTGTTTGAAAGGCAGAGTGTGTACCTAACCATACTATAATATAATATAATGACGACGACAACGACGACAATCTCTCGGTCGTCTGCTTCTCAACCGCCTCCGGGTCGTAGCAACCCGTATAAAATAATATAAACATCATCTCGTATAGAAATCAGGAATCAATGAAAACATATACTTGGATCTATATACTATACGTATATTATACATTAATAATAATACAAGATGGCAATATAATGGGCTGCAACAGCACCACCAAGGACAAGCATCAACAAAATGCACAACAGAGTCAGGAAAACGCGACAAAAAGAACAACCGCGATTGGAAATAATAATAATAATAATAACATGTAGGTATATCGTACGTCCTATACTTACACACGTGTGGAATTTTGACGAAATAATTTTATGAAAAGTCGTCAGATCGTGGGAAACGATATGCGTTGTCGACCGCAGTGTAACATGCCTATATTCCCCGATCGGTGACGAAACGGGAAAAAAGTGAAAAAAAATATACAGTTGCGTGATCGACACTAAAATGTTTTGGAACAGTATACATCGCGTGTGAACTATTATTTTTATTGTCGTCTAGATTATAAAGTAGTCATTATCAACATTGTCACTATTATCACATGGTACTTTTCGAGTAGGTACAAACAATGTACAAATTATAACTATATAATAAGTTACATTCCAAAATGTTGAAGTATAATGCCAGTAAAATGAATTTGCGCCATCGACAAAGTTTCCATAGTATAGTATTATTCAACAAGCCTTATACATTACATACAGTTGTATTGTTGATGATTAAAAATGACTTGCCTCTATAAAATATATACCTAAGTCATACTTTTTACTATAATACATATACATGCATACATAAGTTAACAAAAATATTAAATACTTTTTTTATCGTCATGACGAACGAAATAAACTCAAAATAGAGTATCTTACTTTAATATTAATTCTTATAATACCTCACACCTTATATTGTTTGTGGGACATTTAAGAATGTCCACTGATAAAAGTTTTAAGTTAAAACTTCCAAAAATCCCTACTTAAAAATAGTGTTTTACCTTGTTGATCAATATTTATAGATCAGTTTAATCAATTTTTATCGATTAGTCCAACCTTGGACTAAAATAATAAATAGTATAATCACAGTGATGTTGTAATCTCAGGTTCATAAAATTATTATTATTTATTTTATTACTATTTAGTATTTTAGTATGTACTAGGTACGACTGATACGTAATATTATTACGTACAAGATACTAACCAGAAATATAAGAATATTTACTATTCTACTATCAAAACGATCAATTTTCACGAGTATGTGGGACGAGAAAATTAAATTTTTTTTCTGCAGCAAGTGAAGATATATATATATATTATATATTATAGGTTATTACTTATTAGGTTAGGGACAATAACGAGCAAAAGTCAAAATATGGATTAGAAATTTCATAATATCAATGTACGTCTGATTAAATAGCCATTGCATTTGCAGCCTGATTGCCGATTGGTAGATGTTTCGAAAACACATAAAAAATTTCACGCGAAACGAAATATCGTCAAATTATGTGTGTACAATTTAGTAGGTCTAAGCTAAATAATTCTTATTCGCCTTTCAAGGAGACCCTCCCTCCCGCGGATAACTTACTGCCTGTACGATTTGCGTGCTAGTTTATTTATGCCATTGTCGGTTTATACTTTATAAGTTATGTACTCGTACGGGTCAGGTAACAATGAGAGACGATCGAAACAATTTCCGTTTCTACTCTGTCGCGGTCATCGTCGTCTCTTATCGGACCCAACGCACGTCAGACCGCATGTTTAACCGTAAGCCGCGCGCGCCGTTGACATCTATGCCACCGCGATGTTTGTCGAAGGAAAAACGGCTTCACCAGGCGAGTGTAGGTTCGCAGGTATATCGTAAATTATATATGGGCACTTGTAATAATTTTCTGAATAAAACACGGGTGTAGCGGCGTTTGTCGTTTAAATGTGGAAAGAAAACCGAAACAGACATTATAATATTATACATATGTATAATATAATATTATTATAAACCGGGTACGTACAATAGATATAATATCACGTACCAGATAGGTACCTAGATAATATTTACAAACAGATGAGAGGATCTCGCGGTGGTCGCTTTTGTTATTGCCCCGAACGGTGTGTGTGTGTGTGTGTGTGTGTGTGTGTGTTTCTTCAATATACAATAATAGTAATTGCATGCGTATTTGTGTGTATATGCAGAGAGAGAAAGAGAAAGAGCGCGAGAGAGGGTTATATTATCATTATATACATCAATTATTACTAGTTACTACTACTTCTATCACTATTATTAGTTATTACTTACTACTTATTACTATTATGCTATTTCAACTGTATATACGTGTTAAACTATTATACTATTGTACGATAGACGTTCGGGTGTAGGTATAATATTGCGACATAACGATACTGTGTTATTACGGCTGCGTAACGGTATGTGTTTAATGTGCTGCGAACCTATTATGTTTCGGCGCGTTGTTTTTGTCTGGTAAATATGGGTACAGGTAACCTGTTAGGTACAATATCTACGCGAAAACTACTAAGCTACAAAACCCGTGTCAATTGCAATATTATTATAATATGTGCCACGCTGTTACTTTAAAACCGAGGACCAGACGTAAAACGAATCGACTAGGGTCTCGTGTACACGGTTGTATACATTTTGATATTTTTCTAATTTATTTAGTTTTCTGCGTAATGCACTGTGCAGTCGGCAGAGGTGTACGAGTGTATGTGTGGAAAATTAATCAAAGAGAGCGAGAAAAAAATTAATTAAAATTCCGATTGATATCCGCGACTAACGAAGGGGTTATTGGCGGTCCGACGAAGGTCACGTCAAAAGCGGTTTAGGTACCTGTATTACGTACTTGTAATGATTGGCAATCGACGCCAGTTAACAGCGTTGATGTATTTAGATGTATATTTGGAGTTTTGACGGAAAAAAATTCACACATAAGCCAATATAATAATGACACGTCATACAGATAGGTAATTATTATTGAAATGCACTTTTATTGCAATCCGCGATTTAGCTGCGAATAACCTCCTTAGTTTGATTCCGCGGCGTATCCATATAAGAATATATTGCGTATCGAATCATTACGGCATTATTTCAGCTGTACTGCCATTCGATCCCTACAACTGATCTATCTAACCACCTAGACTTCCATCGCTCTTCGAGCAGCTGCAGGTTTTATTTAGTTTATTTTCTAGTTTTCCCGCTTCATGTTACAAATTATATTTTACTGAAATGCATATTAATTTTTTGGGTACAATATTGGAATATGTAATTTATAATATAATCATTTACTAAGGTCTAGAATTTTACATATAGTTTTGGGGAACATAAAAGATTGTAACTTTGACGTACAGGTGACATATTCTTTCCAAATATTATATTGAATAATATATTTTCTAACATTTAAATTTAACACAATAATTTACACACATCGGCTACCTATATGATATATAATATATAAACCCGTGACAAGAGTTGGTTGAATATATAATCGAATAAACTTTCAAAACACAGGTTTTTCGTACGCCCATACGTGTATCATTATTATGTACGTTTATTCACGGTAAGAATATTATTACTTATTTGAAAATTTAATATATGTGCAATATATACGTAAACGTTAGGTTCGTCTATATTATCAAGGCACCGACCATTATGACGAGAACACGTCCTACCCATCTTCGAATTAATCTCACTTAATATATACTCAATTTGTATTTGAAACCACTCCTGTAAATAACATAATTTTCGAGCCAAAATTGGATGATGATAATTCCATTAACACGATATGATCGCTTTTTGTCTTCACCGGCTAAATTTATATCATTATATTATAAATTATCATGTAATATACCTGCTAATATACAGTTAATACGTGAACTTTTATTTTACGCCCTAATATAACACACAACTGTTATTGAAACGGGCGATAAGCTTTCAAGTATAGTAGATTTTTTTTCATTTGCGTATATAACACATACATAGTCGTATGGCATATTGGCGTGCTAATTATATTGGTGGGTTATTATGACTTAAAAAAAATAAAATAGTAATATTAATAGTAATATTATTTGTATAACATTATACATTATACAAAACAAAATGTAAATTACTTGTTACCATAGATAAGAGTTAATTTTTACTTTTAATTGTTACTGTGGTAGTATCATATTATAGACTATAGCGAAAATAACCGATAAGTATACCATCAGTGCTCAGTCATCGATGAACATTCCCCACCGGCCACCAGTCACCACATGCACAAACATGTTGATTTTTGGGGCACAACATTGCGGAAACCGCATCAATTGCACATTATAAAGTTTCGTTATTACAATTTGGTCCATATAATGATAAAATGTATCTAGTAGAATATTTGAGAGAAAAAATAAAAAAATTTGTCGGACATTCCATATTCGTGACAATGCAATATTATTGCACTCAGCACTCCTCACGGTTGAACTTATTATATTTATTGTAAATTGACTTATTTCAGTTATACAACAAATTGAAGCATATCGCTTATTATGCCATTGCGCCAATGACTGAATGACATATATACCTGCGGTATACCTACAATCCGATTTAAATGAAACAAATATTATTATACATTGATATTATTATCATTCGTATTATCTCACCGTAAATAATTTTTCAAATTACGTTATGTGTAGTTGGTGCAAGAGGTACGAGGGGATAGTATATCTGTATATGCACCAATATACGGTGCAAGGACAAACGCGGAGAAAATATAAAAATATGAGAGAAGGGAAGGAAAAAATCATTTTTCCAGTTACAAAAAAAAAATACAGAAGGCGAAAAGAACCAAACGTTGAAAGTGTATCTAATACCTATATATATTTTTATTTATACCAAGCAAAACACGTCAAATCTGTCACAAGTGCATTCAATATTATATATTATTTTTTTTTTTTTCATTGTTTTATCGTCAATAGTACACTTTAACAAACATCTTTAATAAACACTAAAAATATATAGGTGCATTCGTTATCAAATAATGGATCCAAGTCTTCATTATATTTAAGTAACTTCTTAGCAGCTTTTCGAGTTCGATGGTGTGTATCATCTCCATTGGAAAACGTCAAAATATTATATAAATTCACAACGACATCGAACAACAGTTATTAAAATACTATTAAGAAAAAAAATCGTTTCTGTCGTCTGTCTCTTATCTATTATGCAAACTAGTAGATTATACAATTTTCTAATTAATCGTTAAAAATTAAAATAGTTTTTTTCGTGTTTAGAAAATTGCGTTTTCACATTTTAAATTTTATTTTAGTTTTATTTGTTTGCATTACCTATTGTTATGTCTTTTTTAAAAATATTATCAATTAAGTTAAATAAATAAGTGAAGGTGATTATAATATTTATACGTCTGTCAACTTTGCTCGATCGATGGACAAGTTGGTTTAATTCTTTTTTTTAATTTTGCATTCATTTTTTTGCAAATTAGTAATTGCAGATTACTAATTAAAATTAATTATATACCTACCTTATATGTTAGTGAATTTTTGGATATTTAAAGCTTGAAGTCATAAAGAATAAAAAATAAGAGTATTAAAAGTAAGCCCGGTCTCCCCAAAATAGAATTATCACATTGTATATCTATCGACTATAAACGACGATTTAGCGTTTGCACTCTTTGAATATTAAATTATTCAAGTATAATAATAACTATCAAAACCCAAAAATTCTTATAATATCCAACGTATTAGTCATCTGTACCTTCAGTGAATATATACACTAGACATAATAAATAATATCGATAAACCAATAACCTGCACGTTTAACGAGGAGGTTGAAGACCCCGTATCTGGTTTCTGTGACTAGATTGATCAAATGAGATTTTTGAACTAGTTTTACTGAAATTAAAATATTAGTCATCGCTGACCGTCTAGGCAACGAATGACCTTTCGAGGGTTCTGACTCTTAATACACTTCAATGGAACATGACGTGGACGAGAAACACAAGAAAAACCGTTCGTTTCGGGTTTACTGGCGTCGGAAAAAACGCGGTGACACGACTGGGAAGCAGCTACAATCTAAGTACGCTGCACGATACGGGCATGGGAGTGACTGCGACGTAGTCTTGTATACGGTATACCTGTCGTTGTACCTAGTCCTATAGAATATTATATATAAATATAATATGTATATTTACAACTGAACGTCTAGCACAGACCGTCTTATCTGACAACGGTAATCGGGGAAAAATATACATAATATATATTATATTTATATTCCTTATTTAGATTTCGTCGACGACACACATAATATCGTTTGCGGGTCGGACCCGACCTGAGTTCGTAAAGCAACGCGACACATTGATAAGGACCTAGGCCTGGTGGATGATTTATATATTATAGCGAATATCCCGAAAGGAGTTGCATAACATCAACGGTTATCGCACGTACAAAACTACAAACCGAGAATCGTTCATTAATATTACGCGCACACGCCACACGCACACACAGTCGTACACATGCACGCTTGTCCGTTGGCCGCACTCCAAGGGTCACATTGCAGGCAGCGGGAGGAGACCGGTCCGAGGAGGAACGCATCGTCGGTACGCGACCCGTCGCGAGTAGAGTACGCGGATGTCATAATAATGAAAGAAACTAAAAAATCTTCCGATCGCCGCGTAATATATCGTGTACTGCTGCAGATGCCGGACGGGAGGTTCGCCCAATAACCGGACTATATGGGAGAAAAAAAAGAAACCCGAAAACATGCAGTGAGTGACCCAAGGTCGTTGTCGATTCACCGGTTTCTAATAATGTCATTATATCACACTGCTGTATTTTATAATATTGAATTAAATATAGACGCGGGACCTCATTTTTTCCGCGGCGGTTCACAGTTTATATTTTGTAATTAGACAAGATCCCAGTAGAAGATTTTTAAATAGTTTTTTCCAACAAGACACCATTTTAATATAGGGTAATTACTCATTATCACGCTCTATTACTTCAACGGTGTTATTGCGTTATTCGATTATATTTATTTTTCAAATCCAATGACTCTAGATTCGCATTATATTGTACCGTGTCGATTCATAATTCGATAATTCCCTACAGATATTTTCCACTATTTGAGCGATTTATAGTCAAAACTATAATGAACGTTACTCGTTAAAGAATATTATTACTACGATCTCCACTCACCCATCAGCTGCGTCTCTTTTTGTAACTCCTTAATTGGATTCCAATGTCCATGAAAATACTGTTGAATAATTCTTAACAGCCAACCGTTCGATGTTTAACTTACGTGATTCAGATTGAAATGAGAATAAATTATAACTATTGGCACACGTAAAAAATCGAATTTATTACTCTTTAACCAACAACAATAAAATAGAATTATAACATAATGTATTTTTTATTATGTGAAAAAATGACAACTTAATCATAATAGATATAATACGGTAAATCCAAAATATTCAAATAAAAACTATAAATTATCAAGAATCAAAAATATTATGTAAAAAATAAAAATATTTATTTATTATTATAATAATGTCTATTTTCAATGAAATAGTTTTAGTCACAACTCATTGTTATGTTTTATAATCCAATTCAAAAATATTTCAAATACGCACATTTATACACCATTAAATTCATTACATAATATGAGGCTAAAATATCTGTGTTGTTTTCAAATTGCCTATACTATTACCCCTTATATTTAAAATTTTTTTTCTTCAGAATTTCGTATGAAGTTTAATAAAAATACACCACATTTTATACGCAGTTCTCAATTTTAAATTTAATGCGAATGAGAACAATTTTTTTCCAAATCTCTAATCGCTAGTACGTCTTAAAAAAACATCCAGTATCATACTTTTGGTTTTTATAAGATATAATTCATGTATTTTATGTACTAAACATTTTATTAACATAAATTACTTAATTTATAAAAATTGTGTGAGGGTTATCAATTTACTATCTTTACAATTGATACAAATTGAAAAAAATCGCTCGTTTACCCATACATATTATAAAAATAATATTCTTATATATATTATCGAATATGATACTATAATATCTTTTTCAGTTACGTATTAAACATTAAAAAAAACCTCTGGAGGGTATCTATCCTCATCATCCCCCCATAATTACGCCTACTGTGTGTGTGTAGTATGCTTAATGTAGTGTAGAATATTCATATTTATTATCTCATAGAATATTGTACGTTGTTTACGTAATTAATATACATTATACATGTATTGTTTTATTACCAAATATATTCTAGTTCACAGCGTGGTTTGTTGACAAATCAAGAAAAATATATAGAATTAAAAGAAACATTTCTGTCGCAAAGTTTTGCAACAATGTTTATAGTCTATAATATCATTGCGATTTCTGAGGAAAGTTTGACCGTCGTCAGGTCCAGCACGAGTGACCTCCTACACGATCTGGTGACTAATAGTATTGTTATATCGTAGCAGATGGCTGGAAATTCCCGAAACACTGATCGAAACGGGTTTCGCAATCCCATGTATAATAATTTATTTTTATAGATATATAATTATACTAATAATAAAAAAAAGTGCCATTATAACTTATAACGCTTTTTCCTGTACCTAAACTATCGATACGAACGACATTGGCCACCGCATAATACAACATATTTTACATTCATATTTGTAAAGGAATGCTCAAAAAATCAGTACCGCTAGTTTCCCGTATCTTCGATTATTATGACTAAACGTGGTATGCCAGAATCTACATGTAACTATAGAGGTACTTATATGAAATGTTATATTTTAGTATTTAACAAATACTTACACAAAAATAGCATAAGTATAAATAATTTTACAGCATAAACTTTAAAATAGTACTTTAACCTGAATATACAAATATGGATTATATGGTATTTTTTAAACCAATTTGGACCTAAAAAATATCTCAAATCTCGATGCATCTTATTCAATATATTCAATTTTTGGGAAGTTAGGTGTGCATTACGTTTGACAAAGCAATAGCTTGGAGTAGTGGGAAACCAAACCATTAGTATATTCAGTATTCAAATAACGATTTATTCATTAAGTAAATCAATTAATATAAAAAAGAATCTTTGAAAGAAAATAAAGACACTTGATTGCAATAATTGTTCACACGGAAAAACTTGTGTATACTAATTGGTCTACGGTTACTAATAACGAAAAAAAAATAGTAATTTTAAAGAAATTTCGTTAGGAAACTAACGACGCGTTAAGTGCCACTGAGCCGTGTCACGTTGAGAAAATACTAAACACATAGGGCGAGAGAGAGGGAGTTAAAAAGAAAATTGAACTATATTACGTCCACAAAAACGTCGCGATGGCCCATGGAATGGTTTTCTGTCTACAATAGATGATTGAATCGCATTCAAAATGCGATGGCACAAACAATGAACGCCAGCGGTATAAGACATAGCTATTGTTGGCTTCCATAATTTACTATCGTGACCATCGAGATTCGATTGAGCAATGAAGATTAGCTGCTAATGGCTAAAGACGACCCAAAATATTTAAATTGAATTCCTAGATTGTAATTTGTGTAACAAACGTATATCATTCTTTGAAAATGTAGTACGGGTTTCGTTCGTACTTGTATTCTAATTGGATTGGAAAAATCAAAAATGGAAATAAAACAAAAATATATTAAATTATTGTAATGAATAGACTTTTCAGACTTAAAGGATTTCGTGTTTCACAGTAATTCTACTGTATGTCTGTATTGAAATAAAAGTATAAACTGACTACTTACTAATTTACCATAACTATACTAATATATTGTTATTAATTTGTACATTTAAGTCATTTAACACGAAAGTGTAACACGTATGTTAATGTAATAATAATTAATAATGCATAAATGTTGTTAATATATTATTATCTATTATACCTACTTTAGAGTCTATAGGGAGTAAATACACATTTTTAAAACACTCAGAAACTAAATATTATATATTATATATTATAAATCATGAATTCAATGAATTCTAATAATTTATCGCATTAAATAATATATTTATGTATAATAACCATCATACAAAACCATCAAACAAAATTAAATAATTAAATAAATATATACACCTAATGGAACACTTAAATAATTATTAGATATAAGCGGTAACTTTAGTCCTAATAATGTTGTGCATATTGAAGTGTTGTATAAAGTAATTTATACATACATAGCTGATTCCGTGCATTTTGTTGCATGTTAAAAATGCCAACTCTCTACGAGACTCACTTGTGATAATGTAAGCAGTGTATTATCGGTAATAGGCAATCTTAATTTGTAAATCTCAAAACCCCTATTTTAGCACCTCCCCGGGTTGGATCTGGTCCAATATGAATCGAAATCATCAAGGGAACCGCTCAAGCACACACAAACATTTTTATCAAAATCGGTCCGCCTGTTTAAATAGGCATAAAGGACAGACAGACAGACATACATTCATTTGTATATGTAATATGTATAGATTATTAAGCTGATCAGTGTCAGGTTCTGTTGAAAAATACGATACGAATAAGTTGTCAAAGTATTAAAAACCAACATGCACAATTTTACAAATAGATCAGTCATCTGAGAATACTATTCCAAGGCGAAGGTGGTTAATGTAATTTATAAATTATAATGTCAAGTTCTTTTTTTAAATTTTTTATGTAGTTAACTATAATAGTCACTTGGTAGGATCTTAATAGTCAATAGATAACCTACGAAACAAATAGGATCTGTGCAATAATCACACGCATTCCTTACAAAACACGGTGCGGTGGCAAATGTCTATAACAATAACAGTGAAAATGTCACGCCATACGTGACAGCCATTGCCATAGCTAGACCATATAGCTTGCAGCCGATTAATCGATTTTTAAACAGTTTATATATACTAATTCCGATTGAGTGTCAAAAATGTTATCGATTAGTCTTACACGAGCCTCACAAAAATGTATTTTCAAAAAAAAAAATTAAATAAATATCATATAATATAAAATATAATATTACGGCTTGTTCTATTTGCTAGATTTATTTTTGTCCGGCGTAACATTGTGCAAGTCACTCGTCACGCGCCTTTAATCTGGACCGTATAGTCGCGGAAAGAAACGTTACACTTATAAATAATAATAATAATATATTGTGTTTCCTTGTCTGAAAAATATAATAATATAGTAAAACATGAAATAAAAAACAGAAAAAATGCTAGGCTAAACGTTTTTTTTTACGTGCGCGTTGTGTACCTATATAGTAATTAAAAACGAGGTGAAAATCTTGCATATTTTTATCTTTCTGCCGTTGCCGCGAATAGAAAGCAAACGTTTTTTAATTATCGTGGTAACGATGATGATAATGATAACAATAAGTCCGCCTACGCGTGTTTGCGTTGTCTGCGTAATTCGGGATAATTAAAGAAAAAACAGTCTATATAGCCTCTACCGTCTCTCTACACTCCTGCGGACCGGAACATCTGCGAGTAAATGTGCACGTGCAGCAGCAGGCGCCCACCTCCCAAAACACTGCACAAAACAACGGACATAAATTATGATATTATTATCTGTATATTTTAGAAAAACTCGTAACGTCCGAAACAGTTGATATCGACACGTACATTATCTAGGCGCATTGTACATTCAATGTACCTATTTCAATACTTTTTTTCATTGCCGTCGGTTGGTTTTAAAAAAAAAAATTGAATTCATCTAATACACCATAATATTTAGTTGATTCGTACAACAATTGAGTATGAAAACATTCGATGAATTCTGTTTTTGTACATTAAACTATATAATAATATTAGATATAGTCGTAAAAAAAATTCTGTAAACAATATGTTCTACACATTAAAAACATTTGGTTGAACTTTAAGATTTACATTAGTCTTTTTTGGTGTGGCTATAAATACACTTGCATTTTTGCGATCAATTTTAGAAAAATTGTATTGTATCTACTACCTCACATTAAGTAAGTGCCTATATTAGTATTTTGGTAGTTACCAATGTTAATTTTTTATTCAATAATCAATGCATATTTATATACACCTAACTTTAGTATACATACAGACAACGTTCAATATAAAACACACAATTTATATGCAACAGTAATGTGAGACGTGAACTTGACGATTATATAATATTTCACGTACACTATTTGCTATTGTTGTAAAACGAAATATAGGTTATGCAATATATATAAGCACGACAATATTTGTAGGATAACCAAAAAATGTGTTAGCCCCTATCGCCAATTATCGATGATTTGCAGTTTTAAGACATTTAACCGGTGTACCTAAACATATAGGTCCTGTTCTTTTTTTCAAAACCCTGTCAGAAAAATGTCTTATGTCTTATTGTACCTATACTATTGATGTTTATGAAAACCAGATAGAAGTGTTTCTGTCATTTGTGACGACCGTGATTTCTCAAATTTTCTTACGAGTATTTAATGCGAAAAGCGTGTCGATCTCAATAAATCTCACTTATACTAAAAGCGGACAACAGCAATCGCAGTCGATGAATCAAATTATAACACGAATTCGCTAACGAATGCAGTCCATATAAATTACTTTTTTAAATTTATAAGACTAAAAAAAAATTGTACGTGGTTTATACGTACAAAAAAGTTACCCAGAATTGGCAGAATTCCTTTCTATGTATGGGATAAACATTTGTAGATCGTACATTCATAAGCAAGGAAAATGAATTGCCCAACAACACAATAATACCTATTACAAGATTCAAAACGCAATGAAAAAAATGTGTCACGTTCAACATTTTTATTTCAAAATATAAAAAACTATAGTAAGTACCTATATTACGTTATATTTATTTTTCACATAAATACATTTTTTATAGTGTCAATTAATAAAAAAGTAAAATATAATGGAAAATATAGATATTAATGTTAAAACAGATTTTGTTTGCAAATGTTTTTATCAGTAAAAAAAATTATAGTTGGAGTACTTGGAATACAAATTTATACAGCTTTATAGTTGAAACGAAAAGATTGTTGTCACATTAATTTTTAATGAAATGTAATGTCCAAAACCTCAAAAACGTGAATTGTATAATAGCGAGGACGTCATGTGTAATCGAGAAATCGTTAAATACTTATACATAGACGAACACCCAAGTCTTAAGTATAAGAAAAATATAACGACACAAATATCCTATGCGATAAATAGATGACATGAAAACAATACCATCGAAATATGTGCCGTATATCATAACTAAATCATTTGTAATACCATGTTTATTATCGTTTCTTGGGCAAGACATACATAGCATCATATTACGATTAAATATACCTACCTACGCATAAATGTATATATTATAACGCACGGAAACAACTAAACACCATATAATTAACAGATCGAGACATTGTTTTAAAAAAAAATCTAAATCGACTCACCTCCTGTCCCTGACGCGTTTTTGGGTGCCGTTCGTGCCCCTGATGGTCCTGTACAGTGACATCATATTGTCGCGGCCCGGACGTCGCACTGCACGGCGCTGCGGGTGGGTATAATAACAATTTACGCGGTGCACCGGTCGGCGGCGAAAACGATAGTAATGATAATCGAGAAGCAGAAGATTCACGATCCGTCCGTCAGGTGGACTGTTGTCGCTGCCGAGTCCTTTCCCTTTCGCACGATTTGGACGTAACTATATACTATATTATTAAGACTTTTATATTATGTTTAACTACGACAACAAAAAATACCAATACCGCACACGCGCTTGACGTAAACACAATATGTTTGTAAATATTTATGAAACACTTAAAAAAATAATCTCGACGACCGTGTTGGACGAAAGTAAGGTATATTATGAGTATAGGTACCTACTCAGTGTCCGACATAAACTACAGAATAACCACGGTCGAAAAGATACACGTGGGGTGGATCGATGATGATGAATGAAACGGACGTGGATGATGTGTTTCAAAAATGATATCGATTGCGCGGGTGGTATCGAACGTTGTTGTCGTCGTCGTCGTCAACGGCGGACGGTCCGACGTTAATTATCACACTACTCGCGCGACACGATAGCGTTTTCTCTTTCGCGTGCTCGCACCCGTGCCGCCCCTCTCCGCCGACACGCGACGGTCGCATCCACCGCCATCCGCTAGCTGAGGATGTCGTCGTCCTCGCTGAACACCCCCCCAATGGTCGTCGTCATCATAATATGCAACCGGTGGTATCTATTACGATATTTTAATTTTTTTTATTATTATTACTGCAGTGATATGTGTCAATTCTTGCGAGGTTACGTTGGCCCAGTACGTTGGTCAGCGGATGTTTTTTTAATGTTTTTTATTATACATATATATATATGTTATTGGTGTAAAATGTTTTTGTTTTTCGACAATTTCCTGATTAACTAGATGAGATTAATGTACTTTTAGAATATTAGTATAATTTTACAATCGCTATCTCTATCTTACATTATATTGGTCGAAATTTATTGAAGAAACAAGACTTCAAAATGTTTAAGTTTTGTACATCTGTCACCTATTATACTCATCCTCAAATATCTTATACAACATTATGCTTATTTTAGATTTATTGGGATCCGGTACTCGGTAGTTATTAGTGACATGACGGAAAGGGATCAGAAGATGCGGAGTGGCACTATAGGACCAAACACTGGGCACGAATGCACGATGAAGGTTATGTTAGGAGGAATATAATATAATTTCCTTCAATTGGAAACTATTACCTATATTAATAGACAATTAACAGTAATTATTTGAAACGGAACGTATGGTCAGTAATCACCCTACTTTATTGTATAGGACAGAAGAGTGATTTTTATTTGGAAAAAGAAGTTTGTATCACCAAAACAAAACATTCACTAAGGCTTAAATATTATATAAATTCAAGGAAACAACATCCAAACTTATGGTCTTTATTTCTATACAAATCAATACGGTGTATTCTTGGATCTAAAGTAAAACAGATAGGTACCTACCTACTACATACATCAAGTATTTGTAGAGACAATTTACGAACCGACGATAAATGATAAGCCACAATACAATACAATATAATATTATTACCTATACTTAAAATTATAAATATATTATAGTTATTATATTATTGTTTATTATTTTAAACTAAAAACCATCGTTCGTGGGTGGCGAGTTAAGTGACTATTTTACCAAGGGTTTTCAACTTTACATTGAATTTAGAAACCTATATAATAATATAATATAGGTATAATATATATCATATATTTCGTGAAATAAATGCGAACGTTTTGTGAAACGCTTAAAGTAACGCGATATGGACGTGACATATTATTATACACATACCGAATATACATTCTAAATAACTTAAAAAGCCGAGGGAAGTACAGTTTATCCCTACTAGGAACCTGCAAATAATTAGGTGACTTATGATCGTCTTACCTTGACCTGCTGTCTTGCACGTAATAATCTTCGGGAAACAGTTCCGTTGGACCGGATGATGGCTGATGACTAACGTGATTCGTTTGCCGGGATATCATCGCATTATACGCCTCTATATCGTATTAATACACACACGCAATCTCGTACGGCGACTCAAAAAAAAACAATCGATCGAAAAACGTTTAATACTCGGTGGGCACACACGAAATCAACGGATTAAATCAAGAATCGAACAGCGGCGCGAAAACGATCGGCAACCGTCAAACGGCGGTGGACGACCTTTTTTTATTAAACTGCAAACAAATGGAAAATATCACGGTTATCCGGTCACGAGTGAAGCTGTGATAGTGTGGCTCACAACATGGACCGCGGTCGAGCGTGTATGTTTAGAACTTCCACGGAATAAATTCGCCGACGGACTCGTTATCGCGCGTTCGGCCGGAAAGTTGCCGCCAAAACATCGAAATCACAGTTACTGCGGTATCGGGATGTATACGATAAGGTTCTTGTCAAGCGACACAAATAATATTGTATTGATTATTAAGTAATTGAAAAGTGCATAAAGCACAATCATTTTAGGGACTATAAGCCCTCTCTCGAGATATTTATAGCAAACGTATTCTTTTGCTACTGTCGCACTATGTAAAATATGATTTATAATATATTTTTTTTTTTTTAATTGATAAAGTTTTGTTTCTATCAACTTATCACAAAATCTGTACCAACTGAAGCCACAGCAACTGCTATACACTAGAAACCATGGACTGTACCTTAGTATAAGGTCTATGCTAAAAACACATTGTAGTTATTTATTGATTATTATAATAGGTACCGCAACTATCATTGCTTATAAATATATTGATTACGAGTTATTCAGTAATAATGCTATTTTTATTACGATTTAATTTATGTCTAATGGTAAATAAAATTATGGTACCTTATTATAATAGCAAAAACAAGTGTTATGGAGTTTTAATGGAAAAAATATTGATATTGAATGAATAGTGAGTATATTACCATTTTACTCGTTATTATTTAAGTAAGAAAATACATTAGAACCTAATAAAAACTATAAACATAAATGTCATCATTTGTTTGAAAAAATATTTTTATTAGGGACTCGGCCTTCTAAAGATAATATTTGTTATTTTATAAAAATCGTTGGTACCTAATTGCCTAATAAAAACAATTACCCATGCTAGTTCTTCAAAATAAATTTATTCAATGTACTAAATAAAAACCCTAAAACGTATTGTATACAATTTTTAAAGTTGTCGTCAGATATTTTTAAGTATTAGATCAATTTTCACTATCGTCGGAGAACACAGTTTGGATTGTTGATTATAAAATATATAGTTGCTATTACTATAGTCGATTATACTTGTATACTTATTTTATTACATTCTAGCATAAACTGAGAACGTTTAAACGAATAATTATTACTTATTGGCATTTATAATCAATGATAATTATTGATATAAAAAATTTTAGCCAACTTCGAGTAGAAACACTGAAAAGAAAAAGATAATAATTTTTACTTGAAAGTCGAAGGCCAAAATTGATCCAACTGGTCCCTACTCTAGTCAAAAATAATCACAACTAATACCATTTCTAAGTTTTTCAAATGTTAGTTAATTAAATGGATTAACCCGTACATTATATTTATATAAATCTATCTGTCTGTATATTTGTTTGTAGACTCAAAAACAACGGAACCGTTTTCAATAAAAGTTACATCAATGCATTCATCGATACTTGAAGGGTGTTTATATCCTATTTTTTAAGCCCCTATAAGTAGCTGAGGCAATGGTGATCAAACGGGAGAAGATTTGAGGGGAATAGATGACCATACGACCTTTTTTTTAAAGTTTAAGATCTGATAACTCTAAATTATATTTTTAATTATCAAAAAGCACGTGTTGAAATAAACACTAGACACCCATACCCCCTTGACAAAATTATTTGACCACCATTGAGCTGATGAGTAACTTACATTAATTTAGTTATCAGTTCACGAAAAAATAAATTTCTTTTTGTTTTTTAAATGATTGGCATTGGTTACATATTATTCTAGATTCCCCGTAAAACAAATTTTAACGAGGGCAACGCAGGGCGGAACAGCTAGAATATATATATTTGTATGTTTAAAACATAAATATATATATATATTACATATTCTGGCTGTCCCGGTGTTACCCGTGCCAAATTTTGTGTTAATATATATAATCTATATAATATACTAACTACTAAGACTACTAAGACTATAACTAAGATTTGTATATTGAGGAAATTCTAGGATTTGTTGTGAAAACATCGAAAGCTAATCCTTACTTCAGATTTCTACCTAACGATTACTGAATACTAGCTGACTACGAGCATACATAATAAAAAAATTTTGTCCGGGCATTATTCCAATATTTAAATAGGTAGTTATTGCATAATAAAAATGATGTTAAAATTATCTCAATTTAATGTTTAATTTGTAGTTTGTACCAGTAATACTTTCCGTAGAATTACATAAATAATATTATCCTGTCCAGCATTATATTTTATTTATGCATGTTTGAATGTTACACAAATATATAAAATAATACCAACAATAAACACGGAAAAAATCAATTAGATGTAATGCTATATAAACATAATTTTATATTGCATTAGTATTCAGTACTAACTTTTACTAATTTAATGATTACAATTTATAAATATATAAGTACATGCTTACCTATATTATAGTATTCAACTGGTATATATATTTAGGCGTACATTTTAAATACAATAATTTTCAAATTCATATAATATATTATAATATATTTTAATTTTTAATTCTTTATCTTCTACATCTATAGATATCTTATACAATTAACCTCCCCTAACGGATATCTCCAAATAATGGACGATTTATGGGGAACAAACTACGAACTAAACACTCTGAATAGCGGACACCTCCGAATAGCGAACAAACTTTTCAGTGACCGAGAGTGTTCGATATTTAAACGTTCACTGTAACCATATCAAATTAAAATATATTTGCATAGGACTTGTAAACATGGAAACTGCAAAACCAATTGGCACACATTTTGCACACATATATTTCTTGACATTTGGGAAATGTTCATAATTTCGTTTTTCATACCACATAACAACCCTATAGGTTGCCACAGTGTGACTCGCACAGGAATTTCATTTTGACTCGAGAAAATTGAATATTTTTTTGTTAATTTACAGGGTTGCCATTAGTTACAGAAATAAAAGAGACTTTTATATAATCTATAAATGTATATATATAAATTACCTAATGTATGTTTATAGCTTACAGACTCAAAAATTACGAGACCCATTTTTACGAAAATTTCAGAGATTGTTTTAGAGATATCCGAAAAATTTTAAAAATAGGTAGTTTAAGATATTTGAAAATATAGCAAATGCTACATCCAATCAGTGACAATCGATTGCCCTGTGGAATTAATGTACTAAGCAAGATATACCGACGCCGATTTACCAGTGAAATGAGATGGATAAACTAGAGATACCACAGTACTTAATATTTTTCCTTTTTTTATTTTTTTCTCGGGCAAAGTCGGGTTATACTGCTAGTTATATAATTATTATTATGTATTTTGTAAACTAACTACAATTTTTTTTTCAAGAAACGTTAAAATACATTTTAATTTCTCAATAAAAACTTAACAGAATGTTCGATATTCGATGAAACCAGAATTTCATTACAATGTGTATGTAAACTTAAAACAAGTAAGAGTGGTATGTTTCAACATAAAATCATGTTTCAACGAGTTGAATGTTTAAATAATATAGTTACACGAGAAGTGAAATTATGTATCTGTGATTCTAAAAATCAGTATACATTAATCACTTTGTGTAATCACTTTTTATAAGTACAAAATAATATTAAATCACTAAATTTATTTAAGGAAAGGCAGTCTTATGATAATAAACCTGTTTTTTATAATAATTTACTGTTCAATTGATTGATTGATAAATTGTTTAAAATGTTGTTTAGCTTGCAGAAATGAATATCCATTAGAATCTAATAAGGGAAGTTTTTTCAACTAACATAATATATTATTACCAGCCCATTTCAATAAAATTAAGTAAATCATAATGATATCAATGTTATAATATTATTGTTGTACCTATATCAATTATTATAATGAATTCCGAAGTAAAAATCTGTGTACATAACGAATAAACAGTCAAATATTTTTTAGTAATTATTTTATATTTCATTAGGTATAGTTTGTCTCTAATACCATAGAATGTTAAAATATGAATGTATTTATATTTTTAAAACAATGGCGTTGTAGTTTTTTTTACTAGTAGGTAGCGAAACGGTAGCGAGTTTTTATGGAAGACATGCTCTACAGAACCTATGATAGCCGATAGGTGTTATTATGTCATGATGAAATATTGAATAATATGTATATAAATACAAAATAATAATAAATATATCACAAAAATCACACGCTTAGTGATTTTAAAATCCAAGTTAAATATAATAAGGTGAAACTCGAAAACGTACATATAAAGACATTGCATTTAAAATAAAGTGACAATTCCTACCCATTGAAAATGTTAAATTGTTTTAAAATACAAACAAAAATTGCATATTAACAATTATATTTTAAATTTGTTTACTTAATGCTTTGATTACTGACTACTGTTATTTGAAAAAATTGTTAGAACAATAAGGGATTTTATACGATTTGTAATCATAATAGGACGAACTTGGTTGCAAGCTTTCTATTTTCAATTGAACCTTGAACGTGACCTAGAAAACCTGTTTTCTCAATGCATAAATATTAGTAAGTATTTATAAGTAAACGATCAACACATAATATTATAAAATACCAAATGTAAGTTAATATATATTCAAGTGGGCTGTAATTAATAGATATTTACAGTTTAGTTGAAGTAACCTCGACACAAATAAAAATCATAAAAACAATTTTCTGGAAGATTTTTTCTCGTGGTATCATTATTTTTAACCTGGTCAAACACAAATATTGTTTACCATTAATTTTATAAATTGTTATAAAATTATAATCTTCAACACCATATATATTGACTAAATACATGTATCTTAACCAAAATTAAAATGTCTTGAATGTACATAATTTGATTATACTAAGCCATAAAATATATGCCCACAAGTTATCAAAGAATCATGTTAATTGAATATAAATAAATCATAAATGTAGGTACATAAAAATTAAAAAGAAACAAAAATACTCATTTATGGTATATTTTCGTAAAACATTTACTCACCACCATACGTATCTTATATTCTATACACTATATGTCTGTATGAAAAATTACCTATATAATATCATTAAAAATATTTTAAATTAATGTTTAGGTTCTACACGCAAAATTGCTTACAGCGCGTGAGTTTTTTATTCTAAAATATAACAATTGTATAATACAATTAGTTACAATCTATGAAAAACTGTTATACGCCGTACTTACAATACATGATTAATAAGCTTCCTGAGACACATAATAATATGTAAACATTATAAATTTGATTATGAATTTAAATAATTAGTTCGGAGGAGAAGGTATATTATTACAGAGCATATTTTATTCATGTAATAATTGAACTTGACATAATTTTTTTTTACATTTATACTGCCAACCAGTTTATCTTGCTATTTCGATTTTAAATATACTCAATAATTGCAAATAACTGTCATATTTCTTTAGATGCATGATGTGAATTATTCAAAAGCATTAATGTGCATGTTTTATCAACCTTCAATCCTGCAAAAGACAAATTATGTAGTATTTGTTAATTTCTCGATATCGTATGTACCTATCTAATATTTATATAATCTTAAGTTATTGTGTATAAATAACTGCATTACTCGTGTACTATTCATTATGTTTGTTAGACACATTATTAGTCTATTATATTTCATTGATTTTCATAACTATTGTAGTTGCCAATTCTATATAAAACGTGGAAAATATAGGTTTACATAAATAGGTAGTTATAAGTATCTACTTATATTTTTCTTAGTAAATAATTTTGAAGTTTGATTAATTAAATATTTTTTTTAAACGCTGTTAGAAAGAATATTTTAATTAATTGGATTATGATTACATGTTTATATTACGCATTATGTACCTACATATATTGTAACATGCGTATATATTTTAAATAATGGGGAATTAACGTGTAATCTCAAGTATGAAAAATTATTTTTCTCAAAGAACACTGTTGGTATAAGAAAAAACATGTACCACTGTACCTAAATGTAATACCTATACTAATATATATATTATATACACTATACAGCGTCTACCTATTAAAACAATTTTTTTAATGAAGAAAAATTAATACATTTTCCGTCAAGAAAGTATGAGTACACTCGAATGTTAGTAAAAGTGAAAGATTGTAACAAGTGATAAAGTCATTTAAATTATGTTTAGGTAAATATAATAATCATTATTTCATGCAGTATATTAATTGTATGTTCATATTAATCTACAGCTTAAATCAAACCTTTATTTAAGATAAATTGGAAACACGAATATCATTCTAATTCCACAAACTATAATTCTAAAACTCTATAGTTATTTAAAATAATTAATAACTTACACACAAGGTGGGCCTATATTTAAAATTAACACTGAACAGTTATTATTTCAAAAAATTGATTTTTCTTTCAAAGATTTAGGTTAGGTTATACCTAGATGGGACCCTAACATTATTATTTATTATAGATCGTTTTGTACTATAAAAACACTTTTTTACCATCATTATGTTCGTTACTATTTATAACCAATAGTTTCCACAGTAATTTTTTTGACAAGTGTGAGAAAAATAAATTCAGTTTAAAATGATAGTATTTCAAATTTTCTAAAAAGAAAATGTCAAAAAATAACTTTTCGAAACGATGAATGTTCACTGATAGACGCAGCTAAAACAATCGATTGATATGTTATTTTATACAGAGACTTATACTTCAAAAAGAAATGGCGATTCGCGTTTGGGGCTGGGAGACGAGCTCTTGCTACGCGGGCGGTCGACAAGTGGACAGAGAGGTGCCTTTGAAGCCGACGCCGATTTCTCGGCATGACAGCCACTGCTGTTGGAGTCGTGCTCGGCCACCTCGTCGTTGCCGTCGAGTCCTCCCGTGATCAGGACAACGGATGACGGTTTGTTCTGATATGACATGAACGTATAGATAATTACGTTATAAATATATACTTATAAATTATTAAACAATATTATATATAAGTAATAGAAATATAGAATAATATGTCTAGGAAATCGGCAACCGTGAGTATTTGTAAACCTAAAATTTTAATTGAAAAACCAACTTGTCAGTATCGTAAGAGATATTTCAATCAAAGCTCGTAAATCTGAACAAAAATTATGAATACAGCTAATACTGTACTATTGGTTATTATAGTTGAAGTCTTACATAAGCATCAAGCGCATACGTGAGCTATGTTGGTGGACATGAAACTACATTGGTAGTTTAGGTATTGTATAGTTCCCCCGTGGCGCTGCTTACAAACTAATTACTAATTAATGACAGTCACTATTTTTGTGGCTATCACCTCATGGACATACATTTGTCATATGCTACTTTATATCTATATTTAGTGTTCTAAACTCAACAGACATTTGAATTTGTTGTCGTCGATAAATCCTCATCGTGATGGTTAACGAGCAAAGGACATATTTTCTCATCGAACTCAGGCAAGCATTGCCGATGACAAACCATCTTACATTCTATAAACAAACAACAAACAATAAAGAATTGCAGAGTAGATATTTAAATATAGACTATAGCGTATACACTATATGGTACTTAATAAGAACTATGGACTCACCCTTACACTTAATTGTGGTGATCCATGACCATACGTTTTTTACTCCACAAATTGCACACGTCTTCAGGATCCTAGACGGTATATTTAAATCCTTCCAAACATGTCCATCGTTGATTTCAACACAGGATATCTCCAACTCGCTATGTATGCTTTAAAATAACATGTTTTTCAATCCATTCAAGACATATTGAAAATTACATCTGCTTACTAATCGATGCTTGGTCGAGAGACTTTTACTTTATGTACCATTTATGTGTAGGTGTAGAGCTTTTTTCGTTGAGCTCGAGTTCGTATACAAATTGTATTAAATATTGATAAATTTTGTGGTATTTTATCATAATTTTAATAAAATGCGTTGCTAACGAGATAATCGAGTGGGGATTTTTTTCAATAATATTTGTTTTGTATTTTCTATCATAAAATCAATACATTATTTTGTCTCATAAGGTGGTTCAGTTTCTAACCTATTGATGCTTTTGCAAACATTTTGGCAATCATTTTTGTTATTCTGTAACCATAATGATCTTAATTTTTATAAACACAACTTAGGATAGGTAATAATAAAAATCTTAAGAGAGTATTATATTATAAGGAGAAATCTCCATAAGGCTAGGGCTTAGTATAAAGCTTGGGGGAGAATTAATAGTATTATAATAGTTATAATAATTTGTAAAAATGTTAAAATAAACGCAGAATATTAAAGAAAAATATAAGGAAAAATCTAAAAGATTATTATACTTAATATTAGAGATTATAACTAATACTTGTATACCTGTCCTAACTAATATAAGTATACCCCTAATAACATTATTTGATTTTGGAAGGGCCCAAAAACGTTGCATTAAACTACAACTAACTAATTAAAGACATTAAATAAACTATAAATCATCATCTTCAACATTATTTTTAAGTCATACCAAGTAGTAAGACAAGTATAACATTTTAAAACGAACGTACCTAATATCATTAAAAATAATTGATTGTACAATAAAAAATAATAACAACAAATCCTGGAAATTATTCTATCGAATTTGAGGGACAAGATTTAACGATAGAAAAAATATTTTATTACGTGCTACAACCTCTAAATCCGTATGAGTAATATTGTCAGTGACTCGCAACTTACATGAATCTTAGTGTGTGGTCGTACCCAGGTTCCGACACTTGGGATCCTAAAATAATAAAATTAACGAACAGCATAATGTTTATGCTACATATTAATCTTTTTTTTAATAATTCATACCTACTTGAATTTAATTTAGTAGTTATGAGCCTGTTACCTACAGATTATTGTATGCAAATTGTGACCCATACAATTGTAAATATTATATGTTATCAACGCAATATTTATAATGTATATTGTATTTGGTCAAATTTATGATAACTGAAAATTCAAATTTTTCCAAAACCTTAAAAACATTTTTCTAAGACCATTAAATAAAGCAATCATTCTTAAAATCCGTGAGTTTTGTGACGATTTCCACAAAGACACTATGTATGACGTATGTATTAGTTATTACTCGTCAGCGGATGATCTTTACGAAACGATGTATTTAAATAGGACTAGGCAAGACATAAAACGTAGTTTCAAAATAAATTAAATCCCTCGAATACGTTGGATGCGTTGGAAACGTTTCTACAGACTACAGTGCACATATTTTAAAATTACATCACTGGTAATTATTAATTGTAAATTATACACATATTATGGTATATTGATCAACTTTAGCACTATATCCTTAATTCGAAATAAATAAATGATTACTCACTTCTGAAAATTATAAGGCATCATAAAATAAATTATTAAAAATAATATTGCCCAACCATGTTTTGGTTGTTTTTTACTAGACTAATGTAACAAAATATCATGAAACACAATATTTTTGACATTTTAAGGTATTTTATAATGTTTCACTTTTACTATTTAATTCATAGTTAGGTACCTCAAATTAAGCACATTATCAATTTAAATTTAGCCTACACAAATGTAAGAGGAAAATATTATGATGACTTTTTATTATTCGTTACATAATTGCTATCATCATATTATGTAAATGTATATAGCTCTTGAGTCTTGATAAAATTAATTGCATTGATATTACACCAACGAGTTTGATTTTTTATAAAGTAGATTTCTGTCACCAATTCAATCATATTATCAAATTAGCCGATACGTACTTAAATTAAGCTAACCAGCCAGCTTCCTAACTAAAACATAAAACAAAATAATTCTGAACTGCAGAAGTAATGTATTTTAAAATGTTAGATAAACACGAGTTTATTATTTTGAAATTTTAGTCCAGAATAGTAAGTTATCATAAATGTGATGTCCGCCCCTTCAATGCGAGAACTTGAAATGCGTTAGAGGCGTATACCGCTTGAGCAACAAAACGATTAAGAAATAAATCGTACCACTACATATGAACTTTAATTACTGGTGTTCATTAGTTATTGAATGTTACACTAGCATTAAATTAAATAAGAAAATTAATTATTGTAAAATTAATTTAAAAGAATATCTACATAGGAATGCATTTTGCTATATTATTGTATAACATATTTTAGATCAGGACTATCAAATATCAATTTATTTTTAATCCTTCACATTTGTACAGCAAAATTATTTTATAATATTAGAATCGCTTAGATAGACATATTCACATATTTACATATACTATGAAATCTAATTAATATTTGTTTAATGGAATTTTGTAGAACCTACCAAGGTACCTAAACTCATTCCTCAAAACAACCGCTGTCACTCGTTAAACAAAATATTGTCGTCAGTATACAGCCCTTTAAAGTTTTCGTTGGTTTAAACATTTTTAAATTAGGTGTTTTCATTTTATCAGCCTAATAAAATTTTAAATAATATGATATTGTTAAATTTTATAAAATATCTTAATAGCTATTACAGATATTGTTTGTTAAGCAATCATTTTTTTTTTAAATTAAGTTAATGAAATTCCTCATAGCCAGTATACTTAAATATTATAATTTATAATACCGAAGACATAGATTGAATATTTGAACGAAATTGAATGTATTCTATATGTTTGTATATGTACTATGTACATCTACAGATCTATCGATGAACATTTACCATAATATGTGTTGTGCCTCGGGACTAGAGACACCCACTGTTTATCAGCAACATGCAAATGGTAATGAATTATTTTACGAGTGCATACAATTGCCATTTTTACATTCCAACTCCTTCAGTTCTTTTTATTGATGGGTTCAAGTGTTATGCAAATGGAATATAATATCTTACGTCACAATAATACACTGGATACCTATTTCTGAATAAACAAAGATTTGTAATCAAAGATAATAAAATGTTAAATTCAAATTTCTACAACAACAAAATGTCTCGCATAATTAAAATAAAGACAGATATACGTTTAGGTGGCTATAGTGCATAATATTATATTGTATAGACAGATACGTTAAGTTTTTGCATTTAATAAAACAAAAGTTTTAAATTCTGAGAAGGCCGAGGATTCTACCGTACATATAATAATATGTGTTGACATTTTAAACTTTGTATGTAATCACTTAATTAACATAAACACGATAAACATAAAAGTTTACACGACATCAAGTTGGTATACTATAATAACATTATTTGAAATAAGACTTGACATCCGAGTATGTGTAGTGCAATATATAACTATACACATCACTACATCAGCCACCTTCATAAAGCCACCTATATAATTAATATTCGGAATAAAAAAATAGTATACATAGGTGCAATTATTTATAACTTCAATTATTATGCTTGTTGAAATTATATAAAACCTACTTACCTTTACTGTACAATACATAGCACAAATAATAGCTGTTATATATTACCTATACAAGTTTATATAGACATATAGTATATATCCACAGTTATTCAAATACATAAATCATTTCACACACATATTAAATCATCCCTGTTTTTCCAATAATCGAGTACAATATCTTACTTAAAAAATGTTGACGGGCAGTTGTGATGTTCTAAAGTAATTAGTCAACTACAGTATTGATTGACCAGTTAACAAGTCTACAAGGATATTTTTATTTTAAAAAAAAATTGAATAATAATGGGTAAAAATATAAAAGTTGGTTTGCATTCGAGAGAAGACCTTCGGTTACCAACTCTTTATGCCGGAAATTTTAGATTAATATTAATCTTAGTTAGTTACCTAAATTATACTCGTAATATGAACTTAACACATTATAGCCTATAGGTAGTCAACATTTTTGGTAATCGGTGTAGACTTGATAATAATTATAAGTTATAACAAACATTTATCAAATTTAGATAGGTACCTATTCTAAAAAGTAATTTTAAGCAATTTATGTTTTATCAAAATATTAAATATCTAAATTATACTTATAATATTCAAAATAATAATATTTAATAACACTAACTATTGAAGATGTGAGATCATTCGCCTTAACCACAATAATTAAAACTCGATTAAGTATCTAATTTAAGTATTTAATTCTCAATCAGTAAAAATTCTATCAAATACCATGTAACATGTGAGTACAATGGGTGTAACAATTTACATGTATGTTATGTGAATATGTGTTGCAAACATTCAAAAATTAGCTACACGATTATTATAACGATACAATAATTTAATTATATGATGTAAGTTATCGAAGTGTTAATAGCATCGATTAAAAGTTAGAACAGAAATATGTTTTGACTGTGAAGTCGGAAATAGTTAAAAAATAAAATAATTAATTTTGATCTTTGAAACCGAGAACACCATACTTGTGCGAAAATAAATTAATACAAGCATACAAAAATTATCACACCACTTTGTGACCCAGGACACGATAAACAGGTATTTAGCATGTGCAATACATCAATACCTACATCGAAAGCATAGAAAACTAACTCCGGTTGCAGTTGCGACAATCAACCAGGTGATTTGCGACAATCGGCTTCGCTTTGAAAAGATCAGCTCATGTGGACAAGTTCCCAAGTCTGTTGTGACAATCGTCTGCTTCTCTAGAATATCCGCACGAGATGACGTGTCCCATACGGGTTATATAAATCAGAAAACTCGTGTCTTATCCGATCTATTGACTGCAGTATACTATACATACGCAGCAGCCGTATAGTTAGATACTTTACATACTCGCCGGATGTAGAAATAACAATTATTTACACTAGGATTTGATTTTTCTTATTCAATTTCGTTTGGAATTATTGAAACGAATATGTAACAGATATTTCTTGGAAATGTACAACAACGCGTAGATATAGGGCATTATGTTCAATTTTTATATACTTATTAAGCACATTTTCAAGTACTTCATAATCATATAAGTATAGAAAGTATTGATGTACAGTGCACATATATTAATCGGTACGTATCTATACACTTTAATGTATTAAAAATTAATCATTAGTTTCATTAATTAAACAGCATTTAATTAAACTATTGACAAACATTATTCGATGATCATTTATTTATTAAATATCAACATACTATAACACAGAAAAAAATATTTTATAATATTTCTGTTAAGAACGAATATCAAAACTATATCATCAATAAGATACAAGTACACGCGACATGCCATATAGCAAATAGAGGACAATAATAAAGAATATCAAATAACTACAACTCTTAGTGATCGTTATTTTATGTATTAAAATTGATCACTTCATATTTTCAAGCACCTAATAGTTTTTAATATTGAGTTACTAAAAATAAATTTGATAAAAACGTTCACTCCTCCTAAGTATCTAAATATTAAATCAATTGTTAATATAATATTAAGATTAAAATTCAACGATTAATAAAACAATTACAATAGATAGGTATTAATAATTCAGCCATTGAATAATTTCTAATTTTTAGTAACAGGTATAATGTATAATGTATAATGTATATTGTATTATATATTAAACAGATTACGTTTAACATTTCACGATTTTAAAATTAATTCTGCATACCAGACAAATAATTGATTTGGTTTGTATACAATTTTAGATACTAGCGTGACTTTAATACTATAATAAATTAATAACAACAAAAATAAATCTTATTAGCAATTCATGAGGGAAAGTTTATTATACGTATATGTAGGTACAATTAGATTATTTATATATTTTATTTTGAAGTACTGTATCTACTTATCATTATATATAATCTTTAATAATATGATAAAATGTATATGCAATATGCATGCGCTATCAATATAAACACGTACATTGCACTAGTCCGGCCCATTCTGAAAATCAAATTTTTTTGCACAAATGTTGAGCACGTAATTAGTATGAATTTTTACGACCAAAATTATAATTCGCACTCAATTATTCAATGAGCTAAATTCAGTTTCATGTTTATACCGTTGCGCCAGCTCAGCCTCAAATATATAGTATGCTAGTTATTTGTACACCAACTTTAAAAAAGTGTATAGGAAAAAATTGGGAGTACATACGTGATAGGTAAGTATAATATATAATATTATGAATAGAGGAAAACCGTGATATTCTTGTCATAATTTAGACATTATAACATCAACATTTTTTATTTTATAATCTTTACACTTTTCGCAGATTTTAGTAGCTATATTCTATGTATACAGGGTGTCCCGTGAGGATTTACCCATTGTGATAAATAATGGAGATATCATAGTACTGATTCAAAACCAGACTCACTGCCCACGGGAATACAAACTAAACATATTTCATGTTTTAATTTATTATAATGGTTTGGTAAAAAAAGTTTAAAAAATATGTATAACTTAATATTTAATTATTTTCAAAAAAATTGAAGATCATCATTTTGTACACTTTATTTTTATGAAAATATTGACGTTTTAAATTAGAAACTAGAAAAATTTTGAATTATTTAATATTATAGTGGTATCAAACATGTAGCGTATGTTCGTATGACCGGCAAACGCTTTCAATGCGAACCGCAATTTTTCTGGAAACTAGAAAAATTATTAAAAATCAGGAGATTAATGAAAATAAAATGTAAAAGTTCAATATTTTCAGAAAAATAAGCTGTACAAAATGATGATCTTCAATTTTTTTGAAAATAATTAAATATTAAATTATATTTTTTAACTTTTTTTACCAAAACAAGGTTATAATGAATTAAAACATGAAATATTTGTAGTTCTTATCCCTGCAAGTCTTATTGTTGAGCCAGTACTATGATATCTCCATTATTTCAGGATATACCTATCACAATAGGTAAATCCTCACAGGACACTGTATATAAATTATGAATATTTTCACTAGCCACTCCGTCGTTTTCTTATTTGATTGACAGAGAATATGCATGTATGAAATAAATATTCATTTCCTATAACATTTGTAATCGCGGTGTTCAATTTTTTTTCGCAATTTCTCCGATTTCCTAAACGACATGTAGATAGGTCGATAGGATGTGTATACTACACGTGTCGCACATAACAAACGTAATATATTGAAATATACTGTAATAATATGTTTCCTCGACGAAATCCGCATTACCTGTGTGATGATGAATACAGGGGTAAGAGGAAACGATTCATCAGATTTCACCACAAAATTACGGGACTACATACACATAAGCCTCTATATATAATATACAAGGACCTTGAAATGATTCACTGTCACAGTGGCCCATAGAAACGGTATTTTTTTTAATCCTCGTGAAAACACTCACTGGAAATTACGTAACACGGCGATGACCGTCCTTATGTATTATGCAAGTTTATGAAATATAGTAGCAGCTTCCAAATAAAATTGTGAACAAAAAGCAATTTTTTAGCAACAAAATCCTCACAGACGCATAAATAGACAATACATAGAAAAAACAGATACAAATAAAGGCCAGTACATTTGTGATGTAATTTATAACATTTATAAAATACATAATGTTACTTTACACAGATTTTTAGTCACTCTCAGTTATTATATATTTAACAACTTGTTGATTTATATGTACCAGCCCTACAGAATAAATAAAAATAAATATTTAAAAACAACTTTTTAGAAGAGAATATCTACTGGCCAATGATAGTGAATTAAATTTTAACAAATATCCTATGCAGCAGATTCAAACTAAAATAAATTGATGAAATTAAGTAAAAATGAAAGATATAAATATCCAATGTCTTAATAAGAATGTTTAGGTTAAAATGTATAAACTATAACATAAACGCATAAATAGTTAAATGCCAGTATGTTCCTAAAACATTTATTTGTAAACTGTATTTTTTTCTTTTGGTTGACAAAAAAATAACTAAAAGGTATAGTTCCATTTTTTCTTTAATAATGAAATTATAAAATTCCGATTTTTGGAATTTTTAAATATATATTCAAAGACCATTTTTTTAAATTATTGAATATTTTTGTAGTACTAAGAATAATAGGTCCATGATAATGAGAAATGGGAGTTATGGTGATTAATATTAATTTATCAACATAAATAATTTGCAAAAATAGTGTATTCGTGATCAAAAGTGATTTGAAAAACAGAAGTTTTATATCGCTACAGGACACTTCTTAAGTGATACCAACAATTTGAAAACTTGAAAATATGGCCTGTAAGTTTGTTTAAAGATTCCCAAAATCAGATTTTGAATAACTGTATCATTAAAGAAAAAAAGGGAGAGCATGCTTGGTGAATCACCTTGTATACTAAAACTACTTAAAAGTAGTTAGTCCTTATCTATGGATTATAGAGAATCTATAATAATTATAGACATATATTATAATTTTTACTCAATATCAAATTAATCTTTTACATTGTCTAAATCGTTAACAATTTTTATACTTTACTTAGGTGTGTACAATATTATAAATTAAAATATTTAAAAATATTAAGAATATCTGGTTGTTACGTAGGTACCTTAAAACATTATTACATCGAAATATCATACATTACAAGAAAGTAGTTGTTCCTTTATGGCTATACACCTATCTATATATTATGTATAAATACATAAAAGAACAAATAATGTCTGTATAATAACACCTTTTCGACTCTTCCATATTACTGTTAACACAGCGATTTTACATGCTCATAAAACGGATTGATATATAATTTTGTGAAAGTGTATGAATTGTGCAATACAAAAATGGAAATGTATTAATTCTGTAATAGTAAATTGTCTAGATAAATTATAATTATTTAAATACTACTAAAATTATACCACTACAATTCTAAAACAAGAGTTTTATGCAAAATAACAATATACCTAAAATACTGATAAATACATTCGAAAGCGTTTAAACACAACAAAAGCACAAAATGACACATCTCATTGAATGGTACACAGTTTTTGAAATATTTCATTTAAAATTACTTCACAGTTACTATTTTAGTGACCTATAATATAAATAATAACAATTTATGAAGCTATTTAGACGGAAGTCGGTGAATCAATTGTATTAAATACAAAATAAGTAAATAATGAGTATCAGTAGGTAATGAGCTCTAATAATCTGCAAGGCTATGAATGTAATAATTTTACATACCTTGGTATCAATGAATTTTTGTTTTGGATTGTAAAAAGTAAAGTAATACCATACCTACAGATTTGATTCTAGGTATTATAGGTACCATTTTCCTAATACAAAATTATATTTTTCATATTTAGACGTTAATGTTATATGAACCATATTTTTATTACAGCTATATTATTGCTGTCAATAATTTATAAAATATTTTTAGTAAACTTCTTGAATCCAGGCACGTCACCAATGGAAAAGGCTTAGGGGGCATGGCTTCTAGGAGGTTTTCGGGTTCAAAGCTCCCCCACCAAGGCCATAAAAAATTGTGATATTACTGATGAGTTGTTATATATTCGTAGTTTCCTCGTTACTCTCTGAACTTAAAATACACAACTATTGAACTATACAAATATTATAATTTATAAATGATATCAGAGGTGGTCAAATCAGAGGTGATAAGATGACAATTTTTTACTCAATAATTGTACCAGTCACAACATAGCAGGACACGCAAAAAGGTAAATACGCGTCGGGCATTGAAATATCCACACTTCCTCAATCCTTATAGTAATACGCTATCAAAACATTACGTAATAATGTGTTTGATACTTGCAGAATCATGTTAGTAAATAAAATTGTTTCTGACTATGAAAACTATTTGAGCGTTTATTATTATAAGCTCCATTATTCGTAATAGAAAAAAACATAAATTTCCGTAAAAATCACTTCACGTTACTTAACATCACAACTGTGTGCATGTAACTAAATTCACAAAATTATAGTATGGAATTAATTTCAGGTATTATACATAAAAAAAGAAGGTAGGTATTTGAAAGATTATTTCCATTGTAATATATGAGGTTTCGAATTATGACAATACATAATATGTCATGCTTTTCAATAAACTATTTGAAAATATTTCAGTATTTAAAACATTACACTGTATAGGTACCTATTTCATGTTAAGATTTACACGGTAAGTACGTCTAAATAGGTACCTATCTAGTATCTACATATAAGATTAAAGAATTATGAATGTGTATCAACCGTAAAAATCGTGATAGTATTTTTTATAGAAAGAAAAATGACTTACTCTACTACTCGTAAGATTTATTAAAAACTGTCAAATATGCTCATAATATACTAAAATGATAGAAAAAAAATATTATTGCATAATAATAAAATAATAAAATTAAAATAAATAAATATATAAATAAATTTGGACTATTACACAATACATTTATTTTGAACAATAATAGAGTTTTGTAAATAAAATCTTCTTTTACTTAAGTTAATAGCATATCTTTAAATATAATTTCCTTGTAATTTTGTAGTGTATTAAGTACTATGTTATCATGTAATTAACTTTGGTAATATAAATTGCAAAAAATAATTATATCCCTTTGTAAATGGATCCGTGAGAAATTATAAATTGTTTTGGACGATACTAATTTATCTTAAATTCATTGGCCAGTAAAAAAATAACTTCAGACTTAAGAGTTAAGCTTAAGAGCATTAATACATAAATATATTTATACGGGTAAAGATTCATTATTAATAACTATCGAGGTTATGGGTTCAAAATTAAAAAGATAAATATCATAAAATATAGCTTTTTTTTCTTTAGAAAACTTTCTAGTACCTACCTGGAAGTGCCGTTGATCGTCATACTACAGTATGGTTTTGGTACTTAAATAGGTATTATATCATTGCGCATTTAACACATTTACTTTTTTACATAGGACACAATTGAAATAATTCTTTTACTACGTAATTCGAAAAAATGCATATTCATTATTTGATACTTGTTATAAAATATGGTAGAATCTTATTATTCGGTAACTTATCAACCCTAAATTTTGTTTACAAGGACAAGCCAAAAAATGTAAAAAAATACTCAAATTAGGGCCATTTCATTAAAAGTGACACTGGGACTTCAGTTCACCTAGTTTCGACACTGTTTAGATGTGTTTTAAGCTTTTAACTGCTTTGTTGTGACCTGATACCAGAACTTTTAAACCTTGTTAAACCTGCATCATTTTTTATTGATGTTCTCAGAAAGAAAACTTACTTGGCATTTAGAACACTTGGAACTAATATGCTAATGATAGTTTTTAAGTTAAAATGTCTTGAATTAATTAATAAGAAGCAAAATTACAATAAAATTAAATACACAATTTTCTTAGATTCAGATTTCGCTACTTTTTAATTAAAAAAGTATTATAATTATAACTAAGATTTTAATCACAACTAATCTGATCTGACGGTACCGTAGTTAATAAGTTTCAGATGTAAACAAATTATATAACAAAATAATCGTAGAACACTGAGCAGTATCTTACCGTTATACTTATGGGCTATGGCCCAGTAATAACTACGTTAACGTTAGTGTCACGTCATTACTATATAATATGACTATTTTTTAAGATATTTTATAATGATCAATGGATGACTAATTATAATAAAGTAGGTACCTAGTAATTAGTATAGTATACTACTGTAAGTTATATTAAAGTGATTAAGTAATATTCAGCATCGAACCGCTGAAGTGGTGATTCTAAATTAATAGGTATATTTTAAAATACTGGGTAGGTTTGGGTGACCTAGCTATAAGGCCATGTCTGGGTACGTGGTAAATCCAACTAACTATTTTAATACCTGCAAAATAAAATAATTATCTATTAATAGTTCATTCAATTACACTGATAGTCTTGCAGGTGATTATAATCCTACCACCTTTGAGACATTGTTAATACCTAGGTTCCCAAAATGAAAAATGTGACTTAAAAAAGTTGGACATTTATAGGTAGGTACTAAAACAGTTTTTAAATATCGGAAAGTAATACGTATACTTAAACGTGTCGTAGTGTCGTACATAATATGTACATGGGTACGAGGTACCTACCAAACAACACATTCAAATAAAAAATAAATAAGGTATGGACCTATGGTCTATACCTAAGACTGTAAAATACAATTACAAATAATTAAACCAACTATGAAAATTATCAACATTATTTTTATCATAGTTATTATAAATGCTTTTGTTTAGAATGTTATATCGGTACATTAAATTTGATTTAAGAGGATTAGGTAAACCTCCCTAGCATAATATTATCCAAAAATGATAGGTAGGAATGATATATACTTAGTACCTACTATATTTTGAATTAAGAAGACTTGACAGAAATCTGAAAGAGAGGACTAAGTAGCCAAGTAGGTACCGATCCTAACCTACCGAATTTGCACCAATGACAATACCTATTTTAATAGTTGATGGTTCTTGTATTGTAAAAGAAACCGTGAAAGAAGCGATCATATTTATAAAGTGTAAATAATTAATAATTTTTATAAAATGGAGGTGTATACAGACGAGGCATCATTGATTGCTTACACAGTTACACCACTGACGACTGTCTTCACGTCACGCCACTGGAGTATAATAATTAATAAGCAACTCTCAGCTTCAGTAGTGGCTCGTGAGCTAATATTCTGGGGAGACTTAATAATTACATAGCATACATTTCTTTGTTCAAATGTTAAAGCATTCAAACCACTGATAAGTAAAAATTCTATTTTTTGGTATTTTTGCATTTTTAAAATTAGAAAAATTACTTCAGCGACTAAAACGTCTAAAACTAATTAACGACAGCGCAGCGGCACTGCAATTAATGTCGTAAACCCTAGTTCAATAGCGTCTGTAATACGTGGCTTATTCTCCATGGCCCCCTCCTCCAACCAGCCATTCTAATAAATGTTACAATTGAAACTGTCGGGCTTCAGTTTCACTAAACCGGTGACTGTACGATATAATATATTTTCAATTCAAATAAAAATATTTCTATAGTTAAACTATTATTTACAAGTAGCTGGTTTTTTTAAGGGGAGACGCGGTCTCAAAGTCTCCCCTGACGAGCTGCCCTTGCTCAGCTTATTAAGTAAAGACGAATTTAGAACTATGTACCTATAGTAATAAGAATAAGACTATAGAAACTTTATGAAACTGATACCTAATGATATCCAGGTAAAGGTATAAAAAACTCAAAAACATTCTTTAAATTTCAAGTGAAGGGAAAGATTTTTTAGAGTGGGTGGTAAAATACTAAAAAAATATAAATATGTAAGTCTTAAGGCAAGACTAGTTTGAGTCGTCACTAGTGGCATATCGCACACATGAATAGAAAGACGAGAAAATTAAAAAATACGTCTTTATGATATTATATAATATGTTCATAATACATAAAGTAAATGGATGCAAAATATACCCACCTTATGGATTTCACACTCGATAAAGGGCCCATGCCTGAGGATATCGAATAATTAACTGATCTTTATAAGCATTTCGTAGGAGTGACGATCGTATTATTTCATTCTCCTGATTTATGGATAGATACCTACGTTATGTTATGACTAGGTACCTATATGCGCAAGTCTGGCACAAATTATTTGATTCTTAACGCTTATGTAGGTACATTGGCTATTGCTGCACATCGACCTATATTATTGCAGTGAGTGCCGAGTGGTACGTGCCCACTAGGTATACGCAACATGATATAATATGCAGTTCAATAATAATATATAGTTCATCATAAACTCGCTTCGGCGACCTTAAAATACATATTATTTAAAGCACTATAATAATATGGGCGGATGAGTCAAGCTCTCGTCATCGGGTCATCGTGTTATGTGATACATTATTATGGAATAATACACACTAATACATTAAACATTTATACCACTGAAACTTTGTGGAGATTTTTATCATATTTAAATATTTTTTTTATTTCTATTTTTTCACAGGTTATTTTTTGAGGAATTTGAAAAATGTGGGTTTATACATTTTTAAGAATCTAATAATAATCGAATTAACCATGCCTATAAATAACTCGACATACATAAAAATATTTCGAAAATTGTTTAATGGTGTGTATAAAATGCTAATACAAACTTTATGTATACATTTCATATAACTATCTACATTCTAGAGAACATTTGTTTTTGAGTTAGGTGGACCAAAAAAAAAATAGATTTTTTTTTAATTCTTAGTTTTTATACAAGTTTTTTTTTGTTTTTCCAGGCGCTTTTGAAAACTACTAAAAAAATTTAACTTAACCTCCCAAATATAGGCACTAGTTTCACTTTCTCGCTGAAAAAGATACTCAAGTTGAAAATTAAAGTATGTCACAAAAAATTTAAAAAAAACATAATTATAAGTCTGGGCATTGGGTTAAGTTAAATTACTGAACGAGTTACTTCTATTTTCATAAGTAACCTCTAATTTAACGTATTCGTTTTTTTTTAAAGTAACATATAACTCACAGAGTTAATTTATTTATTTTTCCCAATATAATTTCAATAAATTTTAAATTATATTTTGATTTTTATATACACAGAAAAAAAATTTCCTGAAAAATCAAATATATATGTTATTACTTATTCTATTCTGTATTCTAAATTGTTAACTGTCACAAGCGTTTTGCATTATTTCTGTATTTAAGATTTCAATAGGTAATTAAATAACGTAACTAATAAGTACAATTTATGAAACGATTTACGAGTAAATAACTTCAGTAACAATCATTAATTAAAATAATTTTAATAGTTCGTTGAATTTTATAATTGATTGAAAAATAAGTAGTTATTTACACAATTGCATACATTTCTAAAAAATAGTGGGACCTAATATTTTATGTAATTTGTTAAGCTTTAATAAAATGTTATGATTATTTTACATGAAATAGTAATATATTTTTAATCAATTGATTGAAGTTACTTTTTTTCAAATTAACCTTTAACGAGTTATATAAAAAAAGATAAGTAACTTTGAACTTCAAACTGAACTTAAATTTGTCTATCTTAATTTAGAGTTAAAATAACTTATGAACTTTCCCAGCCTTGTGTAATTATAAAACCATTCTTCATCCCTCTCAGATTTTAAAAATATCTGATTATTTTTTCCCAATGCTCATTTTTGTTTCGCATTCTTAATACTTTTAAGGGGATCGGTGGCGGTGACGACTGTCTTTGTCTAACACACGCGCAACATAAGAATTCAGAGGTGTTTTTTGGCAAACGTACCGATTGATAAAGTGAAGCGATAAGAATTCTGAAAACAGATTTGAATTTGTCGTCAAATCTACTTGAGATCGGTCGGTCTACATTTTTGATCTTAGATTCTGAGTGAAACGATGAATGTTTTTTTATTTTTTTGTATCGTTTCACTCAGAATCTAAAATCAAAAATGTAGACTGACCGATCTCAAGACCGCCACCGGTCCCCCTAATCTTTACCAATATTGTAGATAGCTATTGCCAAAACCATTATAATTATTATACATTTTTTCTTCAAAAAGATCATGATGATTACATTTAAAAACTTAATGTATATTAACTACTAAACATATTTTTTTTAAATTAATTGAACTTGTGAAAAACATTTAAATATATTTTCAATCGTTTGACTTAAAAACAAAAATGTTAAATGTCTATAAATCCCGAAAAGTCAGTGAAAAATAGTATGGCAAAATACTCCCATTTTGTGTTAGTTATTCCAAATTGTTTTCCCAGGCACCAACCGTTTTCATTTAGCCCCTCCCCCCAATCCATTCCATGAGTATAAACTAGACTACCATAAACCTTCCTCAAAGTAAACGATTTAAGAATTTCCGGTGCTTCAAAAGATAATATACACAAAAAAATATAAAATAAACACACATAATGTAAAATAAATACATTCATCGATCCACTAGAATTTAGAAGGATAAAATGGGAAGTTAAAAAGTAATAATAGGTAAAAAAAAACACTTTTAAATTTGAATAAAAATTATCACTTTTATTAACTTATTTCTTCTTAGATACACCAACAGTTCTTCCTCTACGTCCTGTAGTTTTGGTATGTTGACCACGTACTCTCAAACTAAAAACATAAAATACAATTATTAACAATTTTATAAAAAAATTTTTAGTGTTATACACAATAATTCAATATAATAGGACTTTTGAGCTATGAAGTATAACTCAATGTAATTGATCTTTAAGTTGTAAATGATACAACAAATGGCATTTCTAACAATGATAGAACATTTTCAGGTAACAAATTAACACTCATTGCTACAATTGAAATGCCATTTAAAAATAAATGGAAAAATCAATTTATATAAAACAAATAGAATCTTTTTTTCTTTTAAAGGTTTATTTATTAAAAAATTTGGAGTATTAATGCAATGATTTCCTCGAGGAAGTATTTAATTTAATCATTGAAAAAGAAATTGTTTAATAACACCTTATTTGTTTTAAATTTTTTTAATGTGACAGAACTTAAATGTTTCACTGTGTGCTAATTGGATTCATATAATAAATGTAAATATAAATTTTTTAAGTTTAATGTCAACATAATATATAATAGATATTATACTATTTTCTTATAATATTGTAACTGGTTATAATGTGTTCACAAATTTCTATGACTTGAAGCAAAAAAAAAACATTTTAGAATCATATTTTTAACATGTAAGCACATAAAATCATCTTTTTAATTTTTACTTATTAAGCTACTATAAAAAGAGTAAATAAGCACAAAAATGAGATCTTAATAGTTCATTTATTATTACCACTGTAATAAAATAATATGAATTTTATGATTAAATATATGGCTTGTAATTTGAACATGACAATACTGCCGAATATTGTTACAAAATTATTACCACATTAATTTAATTTTTAAATTCAACTAGTATAAAAACAAACCAGAATTCTAACTTGATCTACTATAAGATTTCTTAAGATTATTATTCTTTAACAGTGGTCAAATTTTGATAGTTATTATTTATGGTATGTCTGAATAATAAATAAAATAAACAAACCCCCAGTAATGACGGAGACCACGGTGAGCCTTTATTTTCTTCAACCTTTCCAAATCTTCACGCAATTTACTGTCAAGGGAACTGGAGGTAAGCTAAAAATAAAAATCCATGAGTTAATTTAAGCAATTAAAATTATATTTACTGCATTTGAACAATACTAAAAATTAATTCAAACTAGCATACTTGAGAGAATTTTCCATCAACAACATCCTTTTGTCTGTTCAAAAACCAATCTGGAATTTTGTATTGACGGGGATTTTGCATAATTGTGATAATTTTTTCAACCTAAAAATAATAATGCATATATTATTAAAAATATCTGAAATTCTAATATAAAAATATTTCAAACTTAATAAATAAAATATTAGAGTAAATGATACAATTTAATCATAGAAGTATAACTGAAGAATTACCTACATAAGTTGATTTTTATTTAAAAATGTAACTAAACAGAAACTAGATTAAATCTATAAGACATGGTTAATACAGTTCTACACATAAAAATCTTTGTTGCACAATTTACCTATTTCATTATGTATGAACATAATTTACTGTTGATTGTGCTTTAAATAATTTAAATAGCAGTTAAAAACAAAATACAAATTTAAACTAAACATGGACTAAAATATTCATAATTAAATCTTAAATTGTACAATACTGTAGTTAAAATGAATCTCTGCAAAAACCTATTAAACGGAAATTACTTAATAGATTTATATATAAGCATTTATTTTGCATAATTTACCAATTTCATTATATACATACATAATGAACCGTTGAACATGCGTATTCGTGAATAAAAACTATATTATACATCAACAGGACAATTTATCGAAGACCAATCATTATTTCACATGATTTAGGAGAAATTATAATTTTTTTTGTAAATACAAGCCTTTATTTGGTATTTCTTAAATTTCCATCTCTGCTGAATTTATGTTTATTTCTTAAATTCCTGAATTATGTGTTTAAAATTAATGTTGTAATATCGATTTGTGTTTTAAATTATAAATATACACAACAAAGGTTAGCATGGTTAGCAGATATTATCTGGCGCAACCACACAGAGGATACCCTCAAACTTTATTTTATAGAAAAAGAAACAATATAGAGGTAACTATAATAGGTTATTTACAATAATATTTTCATGTTAAAATAAAAAGCAGTGATATTTTATTGTCTCTCCACCGATAGAATATCAAATGAATATTTTGCATTTATATTATCCTAATGTAGATTATTATTTTAGCACAGAATTCTTGACATTTAATAAGAAATAAATGTACTGTTAATTAATCAAACGGTGCATAAAAATATATTAAGATACATTTAATTAAATTGAAATAACCTATATTGTGTATGATGGAATTTCTAATGATCCTAAAATTGAATGATATAGAGAAACTTCTCCTCAGTGACACCTCTCAATGGGAGACGTTTTTTTGGGAACCAGCTATAAACTTTCTACATTCTGAACTTTACAAACGAAGGACAAAATATCAGCTACAGTGAGTGTTCGGTATATAGAGGTTTCATTGCACGCTTTTTCAAAAGAAGTACCTAGAGAATATTCATAATAGTAACAAATTATCATGTTTTTGACAAAATATTCAATAGAGATACTGATAAGTAGCAGTCATGTCCTTAAAATAAATCTGAGCAAATTGCAATAAAATAGAAGTTGCTAAATAGATTTATGTATAAGTGATTAATTTTGCATAATTTACCAATTTCATTATATATATATATATAATGAACCGTTGATTATGCTTAATCGTGAATTAATATAACATAGTACAGCTCAAGTATTTAGCATTTTATTTGTCTTTTCACCGATAGAATATCAAATGAATAAATTGCATTTATATTATCCTAATGAAGATTATTATTTTAGCACAGAATTTTTGACATTTAAAAAGAAAAAATGTACTATTAATAAATTAAACAGTGCATAAAAATACATTTTGAAATAATCTGGGTATAATTAAATGTCTGATGATCCTAAAAATGAATGATACAGTGAAACCTCTTTTAATGGACACCTCCTAATAGCAAACTTTGTCTAGGGAACCAACTACCAACTTTCTATAATCCCCGCCACGAGAGACCCATTTCCCGACCAAATTGAGTCTGATTTCCCATTTATTTGACATATAGACGTTGTACGATCAAAATCGTTAACAGTTGTGTTGCCACAAAGCTACAGACACTAAGTGGGGGAAATAGGACCTCATAACAATCGCTGCTGTCAGTCTGCATGCACGAAACTGGTTACTTCTCTCGCAGCACTAAGTATACAATCTGAACTCTCTGAGGGGCAGACAGAATTTCAGGGACTGGGAGTGTTTGGTATATAGATGTTTCTCTGTGCGCATTTATAAACATAGAAATATATAAGATCCATAATAGTCCATAATTATTAAGCTTTTGACAAAATATTTAATAGGTAATTACTGATAAATTGCAGTCATGTCTTTAAAATAAATCTGAGCAAATTGCAATTTAATAGAATTTACTAAATAGATTTATATATAAATGATTCATTTTGCATAATTTACCAATTTCATTATATACATATATAATGAACCGTTGATTATGCTTATACGTGAATCACATTAAACAGTTTAGATATTTATATTTCTAACAAGAGATTATTTTGTGTCTCTTCACCGATAGAATATTAAATGAATAAATTGCATTTATATTATCCTAATGAAGATTATTGCTTTAGCACAGGATTTGCAACATTTACTTAGATATTAAATAAATGCAATATTATTTACAATACAGTGCATTGAATTTTAGATATTAAAAATTAAAATTTGAAAAAAATTAAGACGATCAATATGCTGGTTTAATTATGTAGTTATTTTACCCAGATATTTACCATCTTACTACCTCCTAATATTTAAAATATTAAGTACATGAAAATGTATGAGATGATCATGTTGTAAACACATTTATAAGAATTAAATATAAATAAATAACTCAAAAACAAACAGTACTATTTGATTTTGCACAATTCAACCATTTAGCATTACAAGTATAAGCAAGCAAAATTTCTCAATTTGTGCTACAGTTTCTTCCCATAAAGTTAATTGCCTACAATATAGGTAGTAAATACTGAATGATGGATAACCATTTAATGATTGAATTTCTATACAAAGTTTGATTTACAAAGATAAACCATTTTATCATTTCATGCTAATATTTTAATAACTCATCTCAAACAACAATTGAAAATCATTTTCATAATTAACTATTGAAGTTATTCCTTCACATGCATGGGCCATTTAGTAAAGGTCTGCCAAAAGCCCTTGGTAATTGCAAGGCATTTGCTTTAGCAAACGTATTATAGTACTACGTGAAACAATTGACGTAATATTCTCAAAGACGTTTGCAACAGTCTTGAACGGGGATGACGATTTCAAATCGATACAAATTGATCCGACAAAGATTATCAAATAACAAATCTTACAAACCTCTTCGTCGGTACATTCTCCAGCTCTTTTATTCAGGTCGACGTCGGCCTTTTTCAACACAATGTTGGAAAACCGTCTACCGATACCCTTGATGGCGGTCATGGCGAACATGACTTTACGTTTGCCATCGATGTTGGTACTGAGGATACGCAAAATGTGCTGGAACTTCTCAGGGATGACCAAAGACTGAAAAACACCAATCAACAATTAACGGCTAAAGAAACAAACATTGAAAGTCGCGTCAACAGCCCAGGTGCCGTCAGATTCCGGCGGACCGACGGGTTCTGTGACGATCACGTCCAACAGTTTGTTGTACAGTTCGAATCCCATTACGATCCGAACGGATGAAAAATCGAAAATAAAATACGGTACTCACCATTTTGGTAATGTTGTCGTCAACAAGCACGGGCGAAAAAAGATTATAGTTTATAACCACAGTTTTCGGTGAACGACATGAAACGCTACAAGGTGGACAGGGTTTGAGGAGGGGGTTATCGGATAATTCAGATCAGGCGACCAAACATATTATACCAGTGTTAAAGACTACAGTGGTGCCAACCCATTGATTACGAAATAAAAATGATCATGCTTATTTGTTATTATTTATGTATCTGCCATCTAGCAGTTGTCTATTTACCGTACCTACCAAAAATCAAAATTCAAAATCATCCGTTCACCTACTCAAAATACTGAAAATAAAACTGTCATGAGTTCATGACTTACAAGTCTACTAGTCTACAACTCTTTTAACTACGAAGTAGTTGAATGTATACTATTGTCTAAACCGACTAAACCTAACCCTATACAATCACAATTTATTATAGGGTATAATTTAAGATTTTAATACAAACATAATTTTATAGTTCGTTTAATCCAACAAAAAAAATAATATATTTTTTTGTATTAATATTTAATAGCCAAACTGTAGACATAGAAAAATAGATAGGTATTAAATTAATTCATACTTCGTTATTTTCGTATTTTCTACGTGTTTTGCATCCTGCAACTTTCGCAGTCATGTTTTCTTGAAAAATTTACAACATCTAAACTTTAAAGACGAATCAGCAATATCAATTTATTAATTAAAGGTAAATACATAATATTATATAACTATATTCAATATTGTCATATATTTATATACTATAGGTATTGAAGGTACCTCTAACCTCTTTACTATATATCTTAAATGACTTACAACGTGCTAAAGGATAAAGAGGAAAGATAGAAAATTAAATTTTTTTTAAAACTGTTAACAATTTTTGTAGTAGCTATGTGAACTGCAGTCCCTATCAATTCAATGCATGCTTCGCTTTAAGATCAACACAACAGCAGCAGTAGATGGCGTTGCTATTATCATCAGAACGCATTGACTGAATATAATTTATTTACGACAGTCGAAGACACAATTAAATATAATATACATTTATTATTTATATTATGTCTAGATCACCATAATAATTGCCGTCGGCTTTGGCCAGTTGTGTAGTGCGTACGCAGGGGGACTAACAGGCTGAACCTCTCCCCTTAATTAGCCGCATTATTATTTTAAATATTATACAAATATTTATCAATTTTCCATTGTATAGCCAACTAATGAACAATTCATAAAATCACATATTACGTTTTATTAGGTAAGCCTACACAGGCGCGGATCCAAGGGGGGGGGGGGCAAGAGGCCATGCCCCCCCCCGTAGACGCACGCTTAAATGGACTTGCATTACTTGCATTTTTATCAGACTTATAGGCTGAAATTTTATTTAAGATGGCCCCCCCCCTCGTAAATACGTTCTAGATCCGCGCCTGAGCTTACATAAATATAAAATGCGACAGTTTGAACTGGAAACCACTCTGCTGTACAGTAGGTCACTCGAGTATGTCACAGACCACTGTATAATGGATGTGTTAAATTTGAATTCAATGATAACATTGATAACTATATACCGGGGGTGGCCGCATGCGGCTCTCAAATCAATTTCGTGTGGCTCTTGTACCAGACTTAGACTAAAATTAATAAATATATAATTTCATCAGAACCGTTAGATAGGTAGTGGTTTTTATTGCTGTCAGTTTCGTCATCATTTCAGTCGTTAATCGTTATTAGGTATAGATTGGCACGACAGCGGCGGTGACGGAGCTTTTAATATATTAAAATATATGTGTAGTCAAAAATAATCACTGTGTTTCGACCACGCCAGAGTTCCTTCATTTGATTTAAAATGAAAAATGTATCTTCATTTTATAAACACTGCTTTACAATGTGGCTCACCTCGAATTAACTTTATACATTTGCGGTTCCCAAAGTTATGCCGGGTTTACACTGGTCGATCGCGGTCACCACACATTTTACCACGTCGGACTTTTAAGAAAAAAATAACAGCTCTTTAAAATTACTTGCTCAAACAATACGAACGATATTATGATTACCTAATAATCCGTTTATGTACTCAGTGCTGGTGCTATAATTTACCGGGCCTGTGCAATTTAAAAAAGCGAGGGCTCCCCAATGCCAGATAAATCATCATCGGTGCAAGCGGTAAATTGCACGTTTCCAGCACACCACTCGCGGCAGCTACTGCTCTGCGGTTTACTGATTATAAGAATACCGTTCTTTTTTACCGAGCTTATTTTTCATGGAACTCGAAATAATATACCAGGTAATATTTAACCATTTAATGTAAAACACTCGTTATTTCAAAAGCTATAAAGTTTTTCACAAATATTTTTTATAAATAATTTTAAGTTGTAACAAAACAAAATTTTCTGAAACTTTAAATAAGAAATACTTTATTACTAATAAACTATACTTGTACTAAATTTAATTTTAACAGGAACTTATAAATAGTTCGAATAATAATCTAAAAAAATAAGTGCCTTATGCCCTTCTGTTCAATGTCTCGCACCGAAATGTTATCTGGACGAAAAAACAACATAATAATATATTATAACCACTGACAATATTTTATAATAATTGGGTTGGAAAGATCTAATAGTTCCATCTAAATATAATTATTTACGTAGACAGCAGTGACGTATCCGGGATTTTTAAATGGGAGGGGGGTGCAAAATACTAAAAAAACATGATCAACAATTAACAATAACAGTTCATTTTTATATTAAGTTTAACGTATTTAATACATTTCATTTTTTTTATAATTAAATTTCAATTTATTAGCTTCATTTTGACCAATTTAATAATGAGAGATGTCGATGAGATTTTGAAGAAAAATTTGGATTACTTCTTCTTCTGTGATTTGTTGGAATTTGTTTATCATTGTCATACCCAACCCATTAAGTCTTCTCTTTCAAAAAAAAATTACTATTAAACAAATTCATAAGAATTAAGAGCAAAAGTGAATTCAACGAATTATTCATACGTATAAAATAAACAATAAAAGAATAAATTATGTAAAAACTTTGATACGGCCGATTGAGGGGGGGGGCACCGGTTGACCGTCCCTCGAAAAGTCAAAAATTATTTATTCTTTCATATGGGTTGGTCGTAGGTACCATAAAATATATTATTACGAATGCGAATGAATATCAACAAAAATATAATTTAGAATTAATAAAATTAATAAAAAGGTAAATTATGAATTAGATATATAGTAAAAGTAATTGTGATAAAATATTTTTTATACTTTTTGTTAAAATATTACAATAATTATTATAATCTTGTGAAATAATAAATGGAGAATGGTAAAGATTAAAGAGCTATCACATTGATATGTGTATCAATGTTTGCGGTAGGTATACGTAATTGCTAATAGGTACTAACTTATTACATACTTATACTCCGGGCTCCAGTTATAAAGTGATTTATACTATTATTATATTTATACATATAAATATATAATTATTTGTACCTATACAGCTACAAGGCTCTATAATTTGTATAATCATTATTCATTAATCAATGGACAATAATATTTAATAAATATTTACTGGTTACTATTTAATATAAAGTACAATGACGTATCTGGATAAAAAACTATTGGTAGAAGGTGAAAAATAATTTATTCACAAAAATCGAAAACATAACCTAATTGTTTGTTTTTACACAAGTCTACTAGTAAGATAATACTAATTACTAGATAGCAAGTATAGTACCACCTAAGATCAATTGGAACATTTTAGGACACTTTACTCAAAAACCGAGTGAAGCATGACAACCCTATTTTTTTCCCCTTTTGAAAACGAGAACGGGTGGGAACTGTTTAGCACGAACATGACAACCCTACAAAGCAATGTTTGCATTGCAATATTAGTAACTCTTCTCTGTACTTTGAATAGTTAAAAATTCAGTAATAATAATAATAATAATTTATAAAAAAAAAACAGATAATAATTCATCCATTGTATAATAACTTTAAATTTATATTGTTTTGTTGATTAATAATTACTACAGTCGGATAGCGAAGTACTATCCATGTACATTAATAATTTATATTATTTAAGTTTGTACGTCTATGGTGGTATAATAAATTATTGAAATGTTAAACTATTAATATTCTACTTTTTGGTTCATCCTGTTACCGATTTAGTTAAGTAAGTAGGTAACAGTAAATATGTAAATAAATATAAAATATTTTAGAGAACTAATACATGGATTTTGAAGTAATCATGAGGAAACTGTGTCTTGAACACCACATCGTCTTCCTTGTTGCGGTAATCTAAATAACACAATGAATATATACATTGAAATCCAAATCTTTCAACAGCTTTTGCAGTAAAATGACTGGAGCACTCCACGTAAATCATTTGATACCCTAACTCCAATGCCAACTTTCTAGAAATGAAAATATTAAATTAATGTTATTGAAGTATTACCAATAGATCTATAACATGTTTATATTTATAATCAATATACGAAAAATAATTTTTTTTTTAAAGAAACGTATTGTTAAGTTGTTTTTTTGGCATTTTACACTTTTGTAGTTCACTGTGGGAACGTACACAAAAAAACAATTTGTTTTTATTAGTGGGGAGGATATCATTAATTATAAGCTATAACCAATATAAATTACAAATTAGAATTTACAATTTAATATGTATAAGTAAAAAATATATCCGAACTACATTTCAGAAATTTGCAACTTTGAACCCCCTAGTTATAATGGTTAACAAGGTAATAGAGATGACTCAGACCTGCAGGGCGGATTTTCAACATTTTGTTCTGGGTGTGTTCTCAAAAATAATATGTTTTCAAATGTATTATTTTTATTTTTATTAAAAACAAGTTTGAGCTGTATTTTTAAAAAGTATACATATCTGTGTCTGGGGAGGAGGCAGTACTCCTGCTCCCCCTTCCTTACCATACCTAACTATAAATCTGCCACTGACTGAGACTATTAGAAAAATTTGTGTAGATTTGCTTATCTGGATAACACGGCTACTGAATAGTGAGTAGTGAGTAGGTACCTACCTATTAATAGATATTAATTGAAAGCGATGACGTGTTATTGCCTAAATATAATCTAACTTGAACATTCTGCGTAAAAAACCATAAGTACAATGACACCATAGCATGTACCATGGTGTTTATCTACTGTTTTTTTTTTTTAATTGTAACTAACAAAATTAAAAATAATTTTTGATAAGAGGAGTGTCGATATCAGATGAAAAATGGATACTTAGTAAATAACTATCGGTACCTATTGCTATTTTTAGTTAAATTACATAATAATTTTGTTCTTATTTCGTTTTACTAAATGGTAGATAAAACATAATTAATTTAAGTAAAAATGTAATAAATTATCTTATTTAATAAGAAGTATGGTGTCTTTAATTTAACAATATTTTATTAAATTTCTTATTCGCTTTACATAAATGGTAGATAAAATATCAGTAATTTAAGTAAAAATGTAATAAATTACATTATACTCGGGATAGTATTAATTAAGAACAATTTCCATGTTGCAATTAAAGAAATATTCACATTTTTATCAATACACTTCATAGGCTCGAACTCAGGGCAGTTTTTTCACTAAAACTATAGCCATTTTCCCTTAAAGATGGGACAATTTTTCCTGGATGATTTAGTATCAAGTATACAGTTGCTGTAAAAATTAATAATATGATTGAAAAAAAAATATGTTTAATATACTTAGACTTGTTGATGAGTGCTTTGCAAACCCCTTGTCCTCTATATGCCTCATTTACTGTAATAATCTTTAACTCCATTATACGATCAATATTTGGATACTTCCCAAATATATCAATATTTTGTTCAGCTTTGTCTAAGAAAACCATGATTTCATTAAATTTTGAACTTTTATCATTGTTCTCGTCACCGTATTTTTTTATTTCGTCATCCCTGCATAGCGTGGTATTCAACGAGGCACCCATCATTTCACCTGTCTCTGCAGATACTGCCATAAACGATACGCCTGAATAGTAAAAATTGTATTTTGAATTTTATTGATACTTACATATTACCTAAATTTACAATAGTTATATAGTGTCTTAATGAAAATCTACCTAAGTACCTATACATATGTTTAATTTTATTATTTGTCTACTTTTTAACTTCCTATTTTTCAGACTTAAATTTTAACCTTACTTTTTTGATTAGTATTTGAAACTAATGTCAATAATAATACACATATAACTGAATAAAAATATATCACAAGATAGTATATAGTAGATAGTGGTATTATATTATAAAAGCCATATTCATAACCTTCAATGCCACAAGCATTAATTTTTTTTTAATAATGTACATAAAATATAATCTTCTTAACTTAACATTCATCACGTGCTTTATAAGATATATTTCTTAAGTTTCACGTTTTATAATTTTAACGTTTCAAATATTTATTACTGGCCAAAAATATAATATGGCCTTCCACTCAAGATCTCATGGATTTATAACGTTATCGGTTTTTTTATAATAAATTTAAAAATAAGTTATAATTGTATAGCAACAAAAATCACAGCACAAAAACAGGTACGATAAGATACAGTGCATTTTCTGGTGACGAATAATTTAAACTAAGTACCTACTATGTTAAAAATACATTAGTCAGATAAAGTATATTTTAGCCTTTTTTTATATATCAACACGTAACACATAAACACATTATTTTATAGGTATATACGCATACAATAATATTCTACTTCTTATACTAATATAAACTTACTACAAGTCCTAAGTAGGTTTTGTATGTACCATTTGCAATTAGTATTTAATAACTCACCGCATTGCAATAAGTCAGAACAAAAATTTTCAAGTTGTATCACTGATTCTTTCTCTTCCATTAACCCTAAACTTGCACATAAAGGTTCGTCGCGGAAAAAGTACTGTGTTACTGAATTCATCACAACTTGTTTATCATTATCAGTTATAGGTACTACGTTAATAGAAACTTTGGTGTTTTTGATTTCATCCATGTTATTTGTCAATATCTGAAAAAAAATAATATTATGTATTTACACCATAGTTTTGATCCACTTTTAAAATTATAATTCTTAATATTAAAACATTAAAATATATCTCCGCAAGTTAATAATTCCCATTTTAAAATCACTTACAACGTAACTTCATCAATAACTCTTCTTCTGTCATGAAAAGGTTTCAAATGTTGCACACTCAACTACGTGTACAGCCATTGAGGGTTGCCCCTCTGTAGAACGTTTTGTGTAATTTAAAAAAATTCATATATGAATTTGTATTGCTCAATGAATACGTCCTTCTAATTTGTAATATAAATTCGACTAACACGATAATAAATATCAATCATAACTTGGCCCTTGGGCCTTGACCCTCTACAATACTATAACGACTGTTGAATATTTCAATACACCTTTAATAGGTACCTATGATGGATAGTACTGATTCTTAATATCAAGTTTAATGATATGACGTGGAAGCAAATACCGATATTATTTTAAAAAAACCACTGCTTATTTTTATCGAATCAAAAATTAAAAGCTTTTTCAGTTTTCGCTAAATCATTAAAAGTGAAAATAGGCTAGAAACCAAATCGTCTTACAAAATTACTCAAAATGCTATACAATAAAATCTGTTTACATTGGACTCATTTTGGGCAGTAATAAAATTTTAACGGAAAAAAATGTGGATTTCTATATTTACAAACAAAAAGTGATGTAACATTACAGCATCGTATACCTCTCCGTGTACCAGATACGAGCTTATAGCTTAGTTGGTATACATATCAGATATTATGTTAAAGTAATTTATTGTAATCATTTAGTTGTATAATGGATTTGGTTTAAATAAATTGTCATTTGCAATTTTCAGTGCACAACACCAATAGGTTTCATAATACAAGAACTAGGTCAACATTTTTTTTTAGCAGAAAAATTATCAATGTTATATCAACCAAATCTTGGTACAGCTAGTGGTATTGTTATTTTTTATTTTTTTTGACTTTGAAGGGTTTGATTTAACATTAACTAATAGTAGCATCTTTAAAATTAATTCACTTTGGATACAAGGATAGGAAGATATACATTGAGATCACAAAATTAAATTCCCCTCCTCTCCCAGTAGTTCATAAACATACCTGGATTATAAACATACAAAATCCTAATAATTTTCATTATTAATTAACCATCATTAAGGGACTTATCAATCCTTGTTTTCTCTTCACAGAAATGACTAAATATCAAGTGTAAATATTTTAAATTAATAACAAAAAATAACAAAAAAATAGCTATATGATTCATGAAAATTTTTTCAAAGAGAATAATACGAAATCAAGAAATTGATTAGTTAAACAAAATAATTTTGATTTACATTTGTATTAAAACATAAACTTTTTAAACCCATAAAGCGTAGGCATCTATTTTTAAAAAGTAATAATAAACGTACTTGTTTAAAAATGCTTATTACATACTAAAAATTGTTGATGAATTAATAGGTAACAATGAAACAATATTTAATTTAATATGTAATATGTATTGTATAAAATGTTGATGTAAAATTAAACATTTTTTAGCCAATAATTGTTTCATAATAGTAAACAAATAGTACTTACTAAAACACTATCGTCATTAAATTAATTATAGTTCGCATCAATGGGACCGATGTATCAATTCAACGAGCAATTGTTAAATGAAATTAATACAATAATTAAGTTAAATACTTTGATCTAGAATAGATTAAGAAAAAACAGATAATATTATGTGGTTTTTGAGGTATTTTTAATTTTTATCTGCTACATAATAAGAGAACGAGCCAATCTTGAATTTTGAAGGTTTTGTTCAACATGCATTTCCGGACTACATTTATCGTTTGATAATTTGTCTATTTTAAAATTTTTAATAATCTAGTACAATCTCTCAAAGAAATTTTTAAATCATAAAAACAAAATATATTATCACATATAAAAAATAATCGTGCTACTTTTCTGACACCCACACAGTCAATATATAGGTAATTCGGCACTGATAATATATTCCACTTTAAACTATATTATATTTTATAGTAACCTTCAGAATAAAATTTTTGTTCCAATGCAATAACATAAAAGTCTACGCACTATATTTTGATACCAGATAACTGCTTAGTAACAGTGTGTAGGTATTTTTTTAACGCTCTAAGGCAAACATAAACTCCCTAAAAAGCTAAAAAAATCAATTATGTGTGAAAATGTCTTCAACAAATTATATTATTATTACTTATTCCTAGTATCTTGATTTTTTAATGTAGACGTAGTATGAGCCACGTCAAATTATTAATACCTAGGTAGTAGGTAATAGCTTATAATATTAAAATCACACTATATGTACTTACTGCCTAATATTTACTACCTATAATTATTAATTATATAGGTAATCTTTATTCTATATTATCGACGTGTAAACATTTCTCAGTATGCCTAGGTTAGGCCAGTTTAGATTAGGCGTGTCTATGCAAATAAAGCGTATGCGAAAAATAAGGTTACTTAGGTAATTTTTAAAACATCGAAATGTTATGTAGGAACATATTATACATATTTAGCAAAATAATTAAAACTGATTAAAAAAAATGAATAACTACTTTTTTAATAAAATAAAAAAAAACGTAAAAATAAAAAGAGGGAATGTAGGTGACCGCTTTACTGTATTTTGGCTATAGAAGCCAGTAGATGTAAATTGTCGGGTGTACCTCATCATTGAATAAGTCACTACTCTCTGTAATGTATAATGCTATGTATCAGTGGTTTTCAACCTGAGGGGGCGCCCCCATTTTAATTACTAAAGTAGGTATATTTTATGATATATTTATATTGCATTATTGCTATTACAGTAATTTATGTAACTATTTTCACATCTATTTCAGTTTGGATGAATGGAATTAGAGTGTCTTTATCTTTTTTTTTCAACAAGGACAAATTTATGTTAAAAAATACAACCTTTTCTACAGCACATACCAAAAATCTAGGCCCATGACGACTGAAACCCCCCTTACTGCACTATTTGCATGATTGTAATTATTTTCTTAATCCTCAGCACTATTGGAGGAATTCTTTTAACTTAACATGGACAACTCTTCAAATTCTATTATTATTTTTACCACTTTTTTCATTACCACTCTGTTGTATTTTTTTTCTCTTAGAACAAGGGTTCGTCGATTTAAATGATATACCCTGGTCCACCTATTTTTTGACACTTATTAAATTGAGCTATAAACATAAATCTCTACATAAATCATACCAATCAACTATACCGTCATCTTTCCTCTTCTGGTCCAAGTTACTGTTTGAAAAATGCAATTCAAATCAGTATAAATAAAAATTGCATCATGTTTTCAAATAGATTGGTATGCTTGCCATCCCTTCTTTGAACTACATAAGGCGTAAACATAATCTTTAGGCTTACCGTTTTTGGACTTTTTAATCTGCTTTAAAAAGTCTCTGCAAACCGTCTTCCAGATCGTCTCGAACTTTTGAACATATTTTTATGATGTACAATATTTACATACCTGGTTATAATTAGTTTTAATTTTTAAATACAATTTGTTATAAATACCTTGATTATCTTCTGGTTTTGTGAGTAGACCTCTGTCCGGTGTGTATTTTACATAAGTTAATTAATTGAAAATCATGTGTCAATATAAAAAAACCTGGATTTCTACTCATTTTCAAGAACATTTTGCGAGTAATATCTACAATCAACGTAAATCACTTATTTTTAACTGTTTAAGACCAATATTACGGAACTGTACTTAACTTACAAATCGATTAAATGATTATTTTTCTGTAAGTAGATAACATATTGAACAAAAAATGCGGTAGATATCGTTGCAGCCATGGGTAATATATTTAACCGTATCCAAATTTTGACCCAAACTGGGTAAGCGTGTAAATTTAAAATTATTATTTTTCCATGACCTCTCAAAGTACTGAATTGATTTACTTTCCAACCAGAAATTATATCGAAGAGGATAATCGAAGGATTTTTCAACTACATAAAAAAGGGTATGTATTGAGACTCAAAAAAACACATCATTGTAAAATCAATAAATTCATCACACGTCATGCCAGGTAACCATACAAGTTCGCTGCAGGATATACGAGGAAACATAAATCGCATTTAGCTGGCACTTGGCAGATCTTGAACTTTTGAGTAATCGCCAATAAAATGTTTAATTTTCTTATATTTTAGATATAACTGAAAGAAATTATCCTTAACTATATAATATTTAATTATTATTAATGTTAATCCATTAAGATAAAATTAAAAATAAAAGTATTTTTAAAAATCTTTGTTTTTATGTTAAAATTTACTGTGTACCCAACTCAAGAGTGCAATTACCCGTTTTCATGTACGCTTCAGACTAATACACTACTCGGGTAATAATTACATTTTGGTATTACAACTCACACTACTACGAAAGTTCAGTTTTTATTAATAATCTAATAAACAAGCATTTTTGTATTTTAAATGTATAAAAAAATATTGTTAAATGTATTTTATTGTTATAAGGGCATAACTTGATATTTGTGTGCATATTTGATATAATATCAAAATATTAATATACCTACCAACGATGCCCTGCAATAGCCAAGCTATTTGGTTATTTCTTTGAGTAAAAAACATGGCTATAATAAGGTAAAGAAGTATGAAAGTGGACAGAAATTATTATTATTATTCTGGATTTGAAAGAAATGTAATTTGTTTATACATTTCTGTAAAATGGTTGACATTTTTAATATTCTTATCATTATTTAATAGACTATTCTGACTATAATATATTTAGAGTGTATTTCCAGTTTCCAATATTAATAATAATTTTTCATTGGACGGTCTAAACAACATATTTTGCAAAATGTATAGAGTTATATGACAAATGACTGATTTTTAAAACTTTAATAAAGAGAGAAAACTACAATAATCAAATTATATTTTAAATTAAAACTTTGAAAGCATGTAGGAAGTAACTATTATTTTTTTATTTATCTTAAACACGGCAACTTAGGGCATTAGCTGTTTATAGGGGGGACGGTTAGTTTAAACACGTGAACTCCGGTATACTCAGAGTGCTTACGCAACTGAGTGTTGACACCGCGAGTAAGTATTATTGTTGTAAAATAAACCTTATTAACAAATTTATATTATTTGTTGTCATTTATATTCAATAGTGAAGGTTGAAATTAAATCTCAAGTGTATCTGATTATTTTGACTAGGTAGTAATAAAATAAAATCAACCAAATAAAATGTGATGAATTATAGCATTTAACTAAAACATCTATATTTTAATAACACAATATGAAAGTCCATCATAATTATGATTAAATAGAATTCTATCAATGAGACGCGTATAGACAATTTTCGAATTTTTAAAATTTTGGTTTTGTAATAAATAAACACAATAGTTATACTTGTACATTTCAGATTAAAAAATACATAATGAAATAATGAGTAAAAACACAATAAATCCATGAATTGTAATATGATCGTGAGTTATAAATAAAAAATTCAATTAACCCCCAATAAGTCTTAAAATAAACTAAAAAAACATAAAAATTTATAGATAAATAACATATAGGATGTATACAAAAAAATTACCTGTCACTAAGTAAAGTATGTTTGTTGCACTTACAACATTTTTTAATCGGTCATAAATCTGTTAAAGGCCTTGCTCTCTTCTTCGTGGGCTTTGCGGATGGCCTCAAGCGACGGCCTGGGATGGACTGGTGTCGTCAACGTGTCGTTGTCACAGATAGGCCGCCTCGATTTGATGTTACCGTACGGATTGACCATGAGGTAATCCACATTTTCTGCTTCAGACGGCGATGGACAGCAACCGTTCTCGAAGACTTTGGGTTTGGAGGGCCGCAGCGCCAACCGGAAGCGACGAGCCATGTTTGCCCAGAAAAATCCTGTTGCAAATTTTAAAGGTCATAGATTTTAACTTTTAACAATTGAATGCCAAAATTATAATATGTTTCATATATATCTCTCATAGGTAAATTATCGGGAAGCACAAATTCACGTTTTCTCAAAATGATTAATTTTTATTTTTTTTGTTTTGCTGTTATAAATTTTACCAAAACTTCTTTTTTATATAAATAAGCTCATTTTTCACAACTTTAAAATTTAAATTGATTAAAATCATAAAATATTATAATTAATGCAAAAGATAAAAACCAAGTATAAATGCACATAAAAAATGTATTAAACGTTTATGAGAAAAAAAACAAACAATTTAATTTTGTTTTTGTAACATTTAGAAAAAGCGACTGGTGCCTTTAAACATAAAAAAATGTACATTTACATACCTTTTTGCTTTAAACTGTCGCCTATCGATACCCGCTTAACACTTTCGCCATTAGAACGTGGTTTGCAGTTGACGGGCGTGTCTGAGAGCGTTTGCAATGGCGTGTCTGAGAGCGTTTGCAACGGCGCGTCTGGGAGCGTTTGCAAAGGCGTGTCCGAGAGCAATTGCAACGGCGCGTCTGGGAGCGTTTGCAAAGGCGTGTCCGAGAGCAATTGCAACGGCGTGTCTGGGAGATTTTGTACTGACGGCGTGTCCTGGAACTTTTGCGTTGGTGTCTGCATCGGCGTCTGGTAAAAACTTGGAGGGCTACCCACCGACGAAACGACTACCGACCACTCGACGGACGCGGTCGCAGACTCCGGTACCTCCGTGCGCGTGTTGTGCGGCGTGGACGGCTGCGGCAATGGAATCGCGGGACTGCTCTCGGCCACCGGGCGCAGGTGTCTGATAGTCGTCAGGCTGGACCGACGAGCCTTGAGTATGGTCCTGGCGCACATTTCTATCATCTCCGCACGCTGTTCCACAGTCCAGCGCTGTTCGTCGGCCCGACGCAGTTCCTCGGCACAACGCAGCTCCTCGGTCCTGCGCAGCTCCTCGACCCGGCGGTGTTGACGCCGCTCCATCAATCGCAGCCCGCTGCCGATGGACTGTGTCGTGGTCGAGGAGCTGGCCACGCCGTGCAATCTCTTCCGACCGTTAATGAAGTGGCCACCGGCATGGGCAGTCTGCTGTTTTCCCGGCTGCTGCAGGACCTGCGACGACCGGAAACGGCGTCTGATCACAGGGCCTCCCGGAACTGCGACATGCACACGCCGCTCGTGCTCCACCCGGTGTTTGGTGCAACAGAAAACGCGGAAACACGTTGGACACCGGACGTACCGCAAATGCTTCGAACAGAAACAGCATCGACCATTGTAAATATACAATATTTATAATAATAATTATAATCATTTACATTTTTAATAATTCGTAAGTAATTGCGGAACTTTCAAAGCCACCTCCAAAATATTAAATAATCAAGATTATTTTTAGCTGAGCACTAAGGATGAATGGTACTCAATATTTTTAAAACAAACACTTAACGTACATTTGGATGAATAGTACTCTGGATTCGTAAAACAAACACTTGAAATACACTTAGTTCTAAAATATTTGTTTCATAAACTGGTACCTACATCGTATTTGTTGTAAAATTTATTTGATTTACGTACCTATACCAATACCAGAGTCAAAATAATCTTGAATTAAAAGTGTACATATATATTTTTATTAATTATTTTAATCCATTCTTTAAGAAGATAATGGTCACAACACTCACAACTGAATATGTTCGTGTATACTGTATATGAAATAGGATTTTAACTTAACCAAAAAATATTTATGGAAATACTACGAGCGAGCGGCTTACCTCGAATGCATAATATTACAGATAAATATATTATGTATACCTTATAACTTCGATAAATATTTACCACATTATATTTAATTAAAAATAAACAAATTAATAGATAATAATATATTAATAAATAATAGGTATATACCTATAGTATCACCAAGTTGTCGGTTTAATTAAAAAGGTAGATCGGTTCTAACTAAAATCTATCCACCCCATTATTATTATTTATTAACACCTTCGACACGAGCTAAAGTAATTATTATTTATAATAAAGTAATAGCTAACTTAAACTATGAGTTATAAAAAAAAAATACTCATTATTTTTAAAAGCATATAGGTTATATGTAAAGTTTGAACTAATAGTGGTTTAGTGCAGATAAAAGAAGTGATTTATAAATAAAAATGTAATTAAATCTCCTAACACACGACTTTATAATAAATAATGCTCACACAAGAGTAGGTACGTAGTTGCAGTATATACATCGTATTGTGCACTATATTGTCTGTTGGAAATTGATTTGCCCATGTCTCCCAAGCCCAACTACCTTTAAGCTTAGCCAAATATTTTGAATTTAATACTTACGTCGAACACTCGATCCATAATATACCTACCCAAACCAATGGAATAATAATATTTACTTCACAAACGATTTGATATATTACAATAGTTCGTTCGATCGTTTGATATCGTGATCAAAATATGTATTGCGGTATTGTGTACTGTATAGGTTAGAACTTATTAGAACTCTTCTCATGAGATTTCGTTTGACAACAGACCCAGCACTGCCGTAGTTGACACTTTATAAAATATTATGACAATGTAATAATATTATTACTGATGATCGATTCTACGATCTCATTACTGGTGGACTTCGTAATACTGGCACACTAGTACACTACATATAGGGTATTACCAAACGGCCGATAAAATATCTAAAACCGTTTACAACAGATAAGCTGGGTACGTTATCTTTGAGAATGATAGCGATAGGAACATAAATTATTAAACCGATTATTTATTTCGGTTCGTCCGGGATGAACAAATCAGTAAGTTAGTACTCCTTCCCTCAATTTTAGTATATTATATACCATACGGAGACATTATCTAAACGGAACAAAAAATCACTTAGCACTTTCCCTACTTCTCTTACAAATAAGAAAATAATAATATGTCATATTATGTTTGATTCTTAAGAGGACGTCACACCCGCACGTGTTGTCTCTGTCTTACAAACGCTTAACATCCCAAATTTACGCTTAGCAGTTCACGTTTTATGTCGTTAGCTTAAAAATTAGAGTAAATCGACCTATTATGAAACTTGATGATAAGAACTTTATCCGTGTTTTGTTGGAAGTTTTTTTTACGACAATTCAGTTTTTAAGTGAGGTATGCTTGTATAATAAATGTAAATTAAAAATGCTCATAACTCACTTAAAAACTGAATTATTGTAAAAAAACTTCCAACAAAACACAGATAAATTTCTTAACATAAAGTTTCATAATAGGTCGATTCACTCTAATTTTCAAGCTAACGGCATAAAACTTGAACTGCTGAGCGTAAATTTGGTATGTTACTCGTTTGTAAGAGTGCGACAAGGGTATTATAAAAGGATGTTTTTTTTTCAATAATGTTCAATAGTAACCACTTTTAAGGTGAAATGCAAGTGTTTCACAGATGATAGGTCTTGCGCATCAAATTAATAGTTTTTTCAAGCATCATTTCCGTATTTCATAAAATGTAATATAGTGACAAATAAAAAATAGTAACATTCACGGTTTTAAAAGCTAATTGTAAAATTATGATAAAACAAAACGGGTCAAGTCACTCTACTATATGGTAGTTTTCAATAGTGCACTGTCATTTAATAGATCACTGTTAGTAGGAATGCAAGTGTCACAACTTACATTTGAATACAATAAGATATATAATTATTTATAGGTATAAAAAAATGATTTTGGTGTATTTCTCAATTCTAAAAATAATAAAATATTTAATAATTATTTATTTATTTATATTACTATAGCTGGTGTCTAAGTATAAATATTACGGTAGGCTGAATTCAATTTTTCCAAACACATCACATATATAACAGTCTACCGAGTATAAGGAAGACCTGACAAAAGAAAAAGTATATATATTGTGTTTTGATCAATATTTTTCAATTTGTTTTTTCTGTATGATATGATTTGTCTACTCGTGCACTTCAAGTATATAATAAAAAATTTCAAATTTGGTTATAATTTTTGGAAAATTTCAAATTAGACAATTTTTAAATCTGGTCTTAACAAACTTTTGATTTAAAAAAAATGTATCTAAGTTAAGTGATTTATTTTTAATGATTTTTCAAATGAACATTTTTTTTAAAGTAATAATAAGATTAAAAATGCTCATAATATAATATTTTTTACGACAGATCATCTTTACCTTAGAAATAATGTGATTTCAAAAAATTGTAAAAATAAACTACGTATAACTTAAATAAATGTTTTTACAGTCAACATTTTTCAGAAAAAAAGATTAAGAAATTGGCTATTTCGAATTTTTTAAATAAATGTATATCAGATTTTAAAAAGATTAAATTAATAAATTTTATTGCTTACAATGAATGTTTTACACTTCTCTCAATGCAAGATTCTTTAAGCATTTTGTTGGTTAAAGAAAACAACTTATGAAAATGAAGGAGCGACATAAGTCTATCTGCTTGCAGGCGGCAAATTGCTTAATCCGCTGATGGAGTAAACACTAGCTCTTTCGCTGTTACTTATCAGAAAACTGTGCTTTCGGGTACCTATAGGAAGTAAGTTTCATATAAAATATAGACTAGATTTTTAGTTTATAGGTTTAGGTATTTACATTTAAAATGTATAGATAAACATGTGCACTGCAGACAGAGCAGACAGCAATACTGTATGGTTTGAATCGTTTCTATTTGAAAGAATAATTAATACAATAACATTATTGATAGTATATTTTTATTAAATTATGGTTAATGGGAGGCTATTACTGCATACACGTCATATATTTAATTATAAAAACTGAACTAGAAAATCTGAATTTTATTTTGAATTTGGGGTTAATTTGACTGTTAATTAACTTAGGTACCGTATATTATAATACTATATGCCTACTTATTTCTAGCTATAAAAATGTTCTTTATACATTCACCTGTACGGCTATAATATAGGATATAGGTATCTACAACTATTGATTAAATAATAAATATACATCATATAATAGTAATTACTAATTAGTATATTATATTGTATAGGTATTTAATCAATGGAATAAAATCCTAATGTTATCATTATTATCTGTTCTCGTAAACAGTCAAAATAACTTAAAACCTATAGGATATTGTATATATTATTATACTATATATATTTAAAGAATTACGAAAAAAAAACACAGAAAAAAATTAAATATAAATGTGTAACTACCGTGTTGCGCGTACTTATAACAAAGTATAATATATTATAATGGAAGTAATGTCATAAATTATTATTATGTTTTGTTAATTATATAAAAGTGGCCAATATAGGCAATTTTATATGCGGTTCTCTTTTTTTTTCTAATTTTTTTTACTATTACAAGCTGTTTTTTTTATATAATTAACAGTTAAGCATAAGCCATATTCAGATATAAAATTATTTTTACTTGACAATTTACATTGAATAAATAGGTAAAAAAAAAGTTTCTTAATTGAGTATCCGCATATAAAATTGCCTATATTAGCTACAATAATGTTTGAATCATTAGTTACTAATTACTAGTAGAGTATAATTACATGTGTTCACATTTATACTTAATTTTTTTTCTGGGTTTTTTTTCAACCTACCATATTTATATGACCGATAAAGCATACTGATTATATGATGTGATGTTATATTCTGTTGGTTGTTAGGTACATGGTTACATTTTTTTCCATCGTGGCATAGGATTGTTAAGTATATGGATATGATATTGAAAAACATTTTAACAGGTACATCTATGTGAAAAGGTTATTAATTTCGTGTGGCTTTATCACTGAACAATGAATATTTAATGAAATTAATGAAACTGATATAGGGAGTTACTAAAAATTGTTTTATTAAAAAAACATTGTTATTCTAAAGTAAAATTATCGTTAAGTAGGTAGGTAGGTACCTAAAAATTGATTTGTCAATCATACCTACCAAATCATGAATAATCATTTTAAGAAAATGAAACGAATGGAAGAAGAAATGAACAAGTAATTTCCGCTTTTAGTCTATACCTATGTAGAATCAAATATTTTTTTTTAGTTTTGGACTTGCTTTATAAATTATAACTTATTACTAATTATTAATAGGCGTCAACGTCAGGACATTGTTTTCAAAAACTCGAAGCATTAAGAAATATTAATATGTGATAAGTTATCAGTGATACCTGACTAATAAGTTGTAACCTTAGATCATATACAATATATATAGTATATGATCTAAGGTTGTAACTGTTCTATCATGCGAGTTTTAATCCCCCCCCCCCTAGTAGGGCAGATTTAACAATTGTAATGTACCTCGACATACACACACACACACACACACACACACACACACACACATACAGTTAACGATCATTTTTTTCATTCACAAATATTTATTTATTATTACATTTGAGGTAAAGCATTATATTAACTTAAAAATGTTCATTTAGATTTGAACAGGATATTGGTATAAACAACAATGTCAATGATGATGATAAAACTAAAAATTGTTTTAAAAAAATAAAAATTCAAGGTCATCATTTTCAACAATCCCCCTTGAATATTGCATTATCTAAAGAAATCAATTCACTGTTGCAAAATCAAAGCTCATCTACTTTAATTTCTAAGTAAGACAATATAAGTACCAAGGTACAATATGAGGTACCTATTTAACTCTAACATATTATATTTTATTTATAATACTTACATGTTAAATTGTTAAGCAAATTTAAACAGTCTTCCATTTTTTTTCTTATGATACTATTTAGGACAAAAACTAAGGCTTTGATAGGTAAAAGTGAACTAAATAGCAAAGCGCACATAGCAATTGCAGCTGCTGGATGTGCATCGTCGTCTTCCAAAATATACGGTACTAAACAAAAACAATTCTATCGTAAGGCCGCTGGAAAGGTTTGGTACGATCCTACTTTGGAACAATGGTCAAATGGTGAGCATGATTTTATTCAATTTTGTTATTCGAGGGTATATTAAATTCATAACAATGATTATTATTTAATTTTTTTAACTACAAAATGTGTGAAGTTGAACGCCTGCATTCATCGTGTATTCATGTAATACCCAATTGCCGGTCATTATTTTTGTTGGGCTTAGAACGAGACTGGTTCCTTAAATGCTAAATAATGAACATACCACCTAAGGCATCGGACTTTTTATGGATATAAATATATTTATAATATTATGCACAGTTGATAATATTATACATTGCATTTCTTGCATTTAATCTTTCCTATAGTTCCTTATTATTTGTTTTTAACGTACCATCCATCATTCATCAAATGCATAAGCAAATATTAAGTTTTCAGTGTTTGTTGTTACTTGATACCCACTATTATTAATATGTAAATATTTATAAAATATATTTTTGCTCGTATCTACTCTGATAAGCAGGATATAATGTAAAATGATCACACAGATGATTTTCGTTTATTCGTGGGAAATTTGGGAAGAGAAGTTAATGATCGTATGTTGAGCATGCCATTTATGCAGTATCCTTCATTTGTCAAAGCTCATGTAGTAAAAAATCGTGAGACAAGCATGTCACGCGGTTGCTACGGATTCGTGTCATTTGGAAATTCTGTGGACTATTTACGAGCTATCAAAGAATTGCACGGTAATACAAAAAATAATGTAATATAGAGTATAGGTATAAAATTATACAAATATACTGTCATGTATCTATATATATATTAAATAAAATATTAACAACTATTTCTGTAAATATAGGTACCAGTGGTGGTCAAACGAGAGGGGGGGAGGGGTTAATGAGGCGGATAAATGCTCATGACCTTTTTTTCAATATTTATAATAACTTAGATGTAGGTATAAAACCGTGTAACAGAAATTACATTTTTAATGCTCAAATAGAGTACGTAAAAATTAGCTACGTACCCCCCCCCCTCAATGACAAAATCATTTGGTCACCACTGATCCGTACTATAAATAGTATAAATGTCTAAATCAATGATGCAAATTTATAATTATATTCTTTATATTTCAATTAGGTACGTCATGTTATATAAACCTATAATAATGATTAATATTTAATATGTACTTATAGTTTATACAGGGCCGGCGCAAGAAGTAGTGGAGCCCTGGGCGAAACCATGTTTTGGCGCCCTTAACAAGCCCCTCCCCCCGCCTAGTTTGAGTAGTACAGTGAAACCTCTATATAGTGGACAGCCACGGGGAATTAAAAATTGTCCACTATAGAGAGTTGTCCACTATTGAGAAAACCTTTACTTAGTGGACATTTTCAAAAAATTACTAAATGTCCACTATAGGGAGACACTATAGGAAATGGGCTATATGTACACTGTATACATATGAACATATACATTGGAATATTAATTTTCTAGAAATAAAATAATTTTTCTATTGTCCATCTCCATTTTTCTGTTAAAACACATTAGCCAATCTGTCATTAAATCTCGATTCATCCATGCCTTATGGTTAGCTTTCCAATTAACACCTAACGTTGATACATTTACACTTTTGAAACAACGTGGTTTTAGTGATTTTCCAATTCTTAACGGAGTTTCAAATTCCCCGATCATATTTACACATAGTAAAACAGTTAA